>NW_028246962.1:0-3000 GCF_964263255.1 Lissotriton vulgaris
AAACTTAACATAAACTGTTATTCTGTTGTCATTTAACAGAACTTTTTGGACTGCTGAAAGGGGTTGTGTTCCGACCGCTGGTTGGTGGAGACATTTTGACTATATTCTGGACCTGCGTTGTCGCGTAATGCGTCATATGACGCGCCGCGTTAGCGCACCCGGAAGTGCTCCGGTGCGCGAGGCGCAGCTTCCCGGAAGCGATCCAGGGCGCGGCGCGCTGCGCGTAACGTAAGCATAACAGGTCATGTGACTTGTTAATAAAACTTTTCATTGGTTCATTTTACTTTTGTTTTTCTAATGATGGAAGGCTTGGTCATATGACCTAAAAATAACACTTTTCATTGGTTTCGAACATTTATTTTTCCCAAATGATGAAAGCCCCACCTTTTTTTTTCTCACTCTGACTTGTAAAGCAAAGGACCCAGATGCATTTACAGTTTATCACTAACAATGTTCCAGGCTAATGTATTTTCCCGGGAAATTTACAACTGTCCTGCAAGTAAAATATTCCTATTTCGAGAAAAAGGGCGTTTCTTCGTCCCATTAGGGAGCCGTTGAACAAAAGAGGCTTGACCTGCTGTCTTAGTCGCTGATAGGCATGAATATCGGATTCTTATCGATCACTTTATGTTGCAGGAGTGGAAAACACAACAGCCCTTGACCATTTATCTTTACTGCTTTCCTGCGTATTATACCTTTTAACCGTCATGTAATCGGGCTGCTTTATTTCACTTGCCTTTTACTGATTCGAAAACAGTGGCTATTATTCAAAACTTTACCAATCTAGGTACTACTACCATGTTTTGTTTTAAAAACCTTTATTGTGAAAATGTCAGTATACAAATACGGGCCTATAACCACGTGGGCCGGCCACGGAGCAAACTGTAATCGTATATGATGAGGGGACATTTACACTGTAGAAGAACGTAACGGGTGGGCCGTTAGGTTGCAAGAACTAAGGTGTCTAACAGTTGCGGAATCGGTGGACGTACATTTTATAATTAAAGTACGACAGGGCCAGTTACAATAAAATTATCTAGATATACATTTGCGGGCAAGTACCATGGGTGACGTTAATTCGAACTTTCAATAGTACAGTAATCAATAACACATCAGAACTTAATATCAATAGGGATGTCCAAATGATCAATCAGTACTCGTCCCCACCCGCCATGTGCTTCAAAACTGCATAAGTATTTCGTGATATCAAGGTTGGGCAACCAGTACACAACAAAGAGTTACGAGTCCCATTTATACCGGCGCCATTTTGGGCGAGGCCGGGCAGGTCCAGGATATAGTCAAAATGTCTCCACCAACCAGCGGTCGGACCAGAACCCCTTTCGGCAGTCCAAAAAGGTTCCGTTAAATGACAACAGAAGAGATAGGCAACAAGAACAATCAGTCAAAAGAGGGGACGCTTTCGGGAATGGGGCCCATGCCCTAGCAGGCAAGCGTCCGAGTTCCAAGGTGTCCCAGGGCCATTTTAGTGGACCAGGCCCAAATCCAAAGAGCCGGCCGCCATTTTGAGAGTCCTGTTGCAGCCGCCTATCGCTGCACTGCAAGAGAGGGCGCAATTCAGCTGGATGGTGGGCGAGACGCTGTAGCCGCAAGAGCTGGCGCAACTCAGCTGGATGGCGGGTGAGGCACTGTGCCACAAGAGCGGGCGGAACTCAGCTGGATGGCGGGTGAGGCACTGTGCCGCAAGAGCGGGCGGAACTCAGCTGGATAGCGAGTGAGACGCCAAGGGGCGCCCCACTGCAGCTGAGGAGCCTCCACCTGGGGAGGCGGGAGAGGCCCGTTCGCGCCGCCTCCCCCCCGGGGCGCCCCACGCCGTCTTTCGGCGCAGCATTGTAGGATGGCCAGACCAGTGCAGAAACTTGCTGGACACCACCTCGGTGCCGTCCGGATCTCGGCGCGTTGTGCTGCCTTCGGCCTACTGTAGCAGCAAGTGCAGGCGCAACTCAGCTGGACAGCGAGTGAAACGCTAAGGGGCGCCCCACTGCAGATGAGGTGCCTCCACCTGGGGAGGCGGGAGAGGCCCGTTCGCGCCGCCTCCCCCCCCCCCCCTGGGCACCCCACGCCATCTTTCGGCACAGCATTGTAGGATGGCCACACCAGTGCGGCAACTTGCTGGACACCACCTCGGTGCCACCTGGATCTCAGCGCGTTGTGCTGCCTTCGGCCTACTGTAGCAGCAAGTGCGGGCGCAACTCAGCTGGACAGCGAGTGAAACGCTAAGGGGCGCCCCACTGCAAATGAGGTGCCTCCACCTGGGGAGGCGGGAGAGGCCCGTTCACGCCGCCTCCCCCCCCCCCCCCCCCCCGGGCACCCCACGCCGTCTTTCGGCGCAGCATTGTAGGATGGCCACACCAGTGCGGCAACTTGATGGACACCACCTCGGTGCCATCCGAATCTCGGCGCATTGTGCTGCCTTCGGCCTATTCGCACATCGGTTTGCTACTGACGCCGCCTCACAGGCCAACGGATTTTGTAGGCTTTTTATAGCCCAAAGCCGCATAACAGGTCATGTGACTTGTTTATAAAACTTTTCATTGGTTCATTTCACTTTTGGTTTCCTAATGATGGAAGGCTTGATCATATGACCTAAAAATAACACTTTTCATTGGATTGAAACATTTTTTTTTCCCAAATGATGAAAGTTATTCCCTACCGGGTCACGTTGGGGCTCCACCGAAAGTCATCGAATTGGTAGTCTACAGTGTTTCTGGATGTTTCAGACTGAAGCTGGCGTCAGCATGAGAGCACCACCATCTCGTGGCTCCGTCGTGGCCATTCCGCAAGCAATCATGGCAGCCGCTCCCCACCGGAAGCCTGCGGGAGTCGGGGGCCCCGATGACTTTTGTAGAATCTTCAAGGCTGAGGGGACGCTTTCGGGAATGGGGCCCAAGCCCTAGCAGGCAAATGTCCGAGTTCGAATGTGTCCCAGGGCCATTTTAGTGGACCAGGCCCAAATCCGAAGAGCCGGCCGCCATTTTAAGA
>NW_028246963.1:0-152278 GCF_964263255.1 Lissotriton vulgaris
TCAAAAGATTAAATGTTAAAATTTCATCGATATGGACCATTTTGGGCACCTTCGACAGGTCCGGAGTCATCGTTTTTCATCAGAAAATTAATTTTTCGGACTATACCAAAAATGATTCAAAATGTCAAATGGATCGTGCCTCATGTTGAATAACCACTTTTTAACCCCTCAGAGTGACCAAAATTGCCATTTTTACAGAGTTTTGCTTACTCAAAAGCTTCAATTTTGACAAATTTCAGGCACATAAATGACTTTAAACACACTTATTTTAGTTGAAAAAGTCATAATTCACATCCAACAGTCGTTTGGAGTCAAAAGATTAAATGTTAAAATTTCATCGATATGGACCATTTTGGGGACGTTCGACAGGTCCGGAGTCATTGTTTTTCATCAGAAAATTAATTTTTAGGACTGTACCAAAAAAAATTCAAAATGTCAAATGGATCGTGCCTCATGTGAATAACCACTTTATAACCCCTCAGAGTGACCAAAATTGCCATTTTTACAGAGTTTTGCTTACTCAAAAGCTTCAATTTTGACCAAGTTCAGGCACATAAATGACTTTAAACACACTTATTTTAGTTGAAAAAGTCTTAATTCACATCCAACAGTCGTCTGGAGTCAAAAGATTAAATGTTAAAATTTCATCGATATGGGCACGTTCGACAGGTCAGGAGTCCTCGTTTTTCATCAGAAAAATAATTTTTCGGACTGTACCAAAAATGATTCAAAATGTCAAATGGATCGTGCCTCATGTTGAATAACCACTTTATAACCCCTCAGAGTGACCAAAATTGCCATTTTTACAGAGTTTTGCTTACTCAAAAGCTTCAATTTTGACCAATTTCAGGCACATAAATGACTTTAAACACACTTATTTTAGTTGAAAAAGTCTTAATTCACATCCAACAGTCGTCTGGAGTCAAAAGATTAAATGTTAAAATGTCATCGATATGGACCATTTTGGGGGACGTTCGACAGGTCCGGAGTCACCGTTTTTCATCAGAAAATTAATTTTTCGCACTATACCAAAAATGATTCAGAATGTCAAATGGATCGTGCCTCATGTAGAATAACCACTTTTTTACCCCTCAGAGTGACCAAAATTGCCATTTTTACAGAGTTTTGCTTACGCAAAAGCTTAAATTTTAACCAATTTCAGGCACATAAATGACTTTAAACACACTTATTTTAATTGAAAAAGTCATAATTCACATCCAACAGTCGTCTGGAGTCAAAAGATTAAATGTTAAAATTTCATCGATATGGACCATTTTGGGCACCTTCGACAGGTCCGGAGTCATCGTTTTTCATCAGAAAATTAATTTTTCAGACTATACCAAAAATGATTCAAAATGTCAAATGGATCGTGCCTCATGTTGAATAACCACTTTTTAACCCCTCAGAGTGACCAAAATTGCCATTTTTACAGAGTTTTGCTTACTCAAAAGCTTCAATTTTGACCAATTTGAGGCACATAAATGACTTTAAACACACTTATTTTAGTTGAAAAAGTCATAATTCACATCCAACAGTCGTTTGGAATCAAAAGATTAAATGTTAAAATTTCATCAATATGGACCATTTTGGGGATGTTCGACAGGTCCGGAGTCATCGTTTTTCATCAGAAAATGAATTTTTTGGACTGTACCAAAAATGATTCAAAATGTCAAATGGATCGTGCCTCATGTTGAATAACCACTTTTTTACCCCTCAGAGTGACCAAAATTGCCATTTTTACAGAGTTTTGCTTACTCAAAAGCTTAAATTTTAACCAATTTCAGGCACATAAATGACTTTAAACACACTTATTTTAATTGAAAAAGTCATAATTCACATCCAACAGTCGTCTGGAGTCAAAAGATTAAATGTTAAAATTTCATCGATATGGACCATTTTGGGCACCTTCGACAGGTCCGGAGTCATCGTTTTTCATCAGAAAATTAATTTTTCGGACTATACCAAAAATGATTCAAAATGTCAAATGGATCGTGCCTCATGTTGAATAACCACTTTTTAACCCCTCAGAGTGACCAAAATTGCCATTTTTACAGAGTTTTGCTTACTCAAAAGCTTCAATTTTGACCAATTTCAGGCACATAAATGACTTTAAACACACTTATTTTAGTTGAAAAAGTCATAATTCACATCCAACAGTCGTTTGGAATCAAAAGATTAAATGTTAAAATTTCATCAATATGGACCATTTTGGGGATGTTCGACAGGTCCGGAGTCATCGTTTTTCATCAGAAAATGAATTTTTTGGACTGTACCAAAAATGATTCAAAATGTCAAATGGATCGTGCCTCATGTTGAATAACCACTTTTTTACCCCTCAGAGTGACCAAAATTGCCATTTTTACAGAGTTTTGCTTACTCAAAAGCTTCAATTTTGACCAATTTCAGGCACATAAATGACTTTAAACACACTTATTTTAGTTGAAAAAGTCATAATTCACATCCAACAGTTGTTTGGAGTCAAAAGATTAAATGTTAAAATTTCATCCATATTGACCATTTTAGGAACGTTCGACAGGTCCGGAGTCATCGTTTTTCATCAGAAAATACATTTTTCGGACTGTACCAAAAATGATTCAAAATGTCAAATGGATCGGGCCTCATGTTGAATAACCACTTTTTTACCCCTCAGAGTGACCAAAATTGCCATTTTTACAGAGTTTTGCTTACTCAAAAGCTTCAATTTTAACCAATTTCAGGCACATAAATGACTTTAAACACACTTATTTAAATTGAAAAAGTCATAATTCACATCCAACACTCGTCTGGAGTCAAAAGATTAAATGTTAAAATTTTATCGATATGGACCATTTTGGGCACCTTCGACAGGTCTGGAGTCATCGTTTTTGATCAGAAAATTAATTATTCGGACTATACCAAAAATTATTCAAAATGTCAAATGGATCGTGCCTCATGTTGAATAACCACTTTTTAACCCCTCAGAGTGACCAAAATTGCCATTTTTACAGAGTTTTGCTTACTCAAAAGCTTCAATTTTGACAAATTTCAGGCACATAAATGACTTTAAACACACTTATCTTAGTTGAAAAAGTCATAATTCACATCCAACAGTCGTTTGGAGTCAAAAGATTAAATGTTAAAATTTCATCGATATGGACCATTTTGGGCACCTTCGACAGGTCCGGAGTCATCGTTTTTCATCAGAAAATTAATTTTTCGGACTATACCAAAAATGATTCAAAATGTCAAATGGATCGTGCCTCATGTTGAATAACCACTTTTTTACCCCTCAGAGTGACCAAAATTGCCATTTTTACAGAGTTTTGCTTACTCAAAAGCTTCAATTTTAACCAATTTCAGGCACATAAATGACTTTAAACACACTTATTTAAATTGAAAAAGTCATAATTCACTTCCAACACTCGTCTGGAGTCAAAAGATTAAATGTTAAAATGTTATCGATATGGACCATTTTGGGCACCTTCGACAGGTCCGGAGTCATCGTTTTTCATCAGAAAATTAATTTTTAGGACTATACCAAAAATTATTCAAAATGTCAAATGGATCGTGCCTCATGTTGAATAACCACTTTTTAACCCCTCAGAGTGAACAAAATTGCCATTTTTAAAGAGTTTTGCTTACTCAAAAGCTTCAATTTTGACCAATTTCAGGCACATAAATGACTTTAAACACACTTATTTTAGTTGAAAAAGTCATAATTCACATCCAACAGTCATTTGGAGTCAAAAGATTAAATGTTAAAATTTCATCGATATGGACCATTTTGGGAACGTTCGACAGGTCCGGAGTCATCGTTTTTCATCAGAAAATTAATTTTTGGACTGTACCAAAAATGATTCAAAATGTCAAATGGATCGTGCCTCATGTTGAATAACCACTTTTTAACCCCTCAGAGTGACCAAAATTGCCATTTTTACAGAGTTTTGCTTACTCAAAAGCTTCAATTTTGACTAATTTTAGGCACATAAATGACTTTAAACACACTTATTTTAGTTGAAAAAGTCATAATTCACATCCAACAGTCATTTGGAGTCAAAAGATTAAATGTTAAAATTTCATCCATATTGACCATTTTGGGAACGTTTGACAGGTCCGGAGTCATCGTTTTTCATCAGAAAAATAATTTTTCGAACTGTACCAAAAATTATTAAAAATGTCAAATGGATCGTGCCTCATGTTGAATAACCACTTTTTAACCCCTCAGAGTGACCAAAATTGCCATTTTTACAGAGTTTTGCTTACTCAAAAGCTTCAATTTTGACCAATTTCAGGCACATAAATGACTTTAAACAGACTTATTTTAGTTGAAAAAGTCTTAATTCACATCCAACAGTCGTCTGGAGTCAAAAGATTAAATGTTAAAATGTCATCGATATGGACCATTTTGGGGGACGTTCGACAGGTCCGGAGTCACCGTTTTTCATCAGAAAATTAATTTTTCGGACTATACCAAAAATGATTCAAAATGTCAAATGGATCGTGCCTCATGTTGAATAACCACTTTTTAACCCCTCAGAGTGACCAAAATTGCCATTTTTACAGAGTTTTGCTTACTCAAAAGCTTCAATTTTGGCTAATTTCAGGCACATAAATGACTTTAAACACACCTATTTTAGTTGAAAAAGTCTTAATTCACATCCAACAGTCGTCTGGATTCAAAAGATTAAATGTTAAAATTTCATCGATATGGACCATTTGGGGCACGTTCGACAGGTCAGGAGTCCTCGTTTTCCATCAGAAAATTAATTTTTCGCACTATACCAAAAATGATTCAAAATGTCAAATGGATCGTGCCTCATGTAGAATAACCACTTTTTAACCCCTCAGAGTGACCAAAATTGCCATTTTTACAGAGTTTTGCTTACTCAAAAGCTTCAATTTTGACCAATTTCAGGCACATAAATGACTTTAAACACACTTATTCTAGTTGAAAAAGTCATAATTCACATCCAACAGTTGTTTGGAATCAAAAGATTAAATGTTAAAATTTCATCAATATGGACCATTTTGGGGATGTTCGACATGTCCGGAGTCATTGTTTTTCATCAGAAAATGAATTTTTCGGACTGTACCAAAAATGATTCAAAATGTCAAATGGATCGTGCCTCATGTTGAATAACCACTTTTTTACCCCTCAGAGTGACCAAAATTGCCATTTTTACAGAGTTTTGCTTACGCAAAAGCTTAAATTTTAACCAATTTCAGGCACATAAATGACTTTAAACACACTTATTTTAGTTGAAAAAGTCATAATTCACATCCAACAGTCGTCTGGAGTCAAAAGATTAAATGTTAAAATTTCATCGATATGGGCACGTTCGACAGGTCAGGAGTCCTCGTTTTTCATCAGAAAAATAATTTTTCGGACTGTACCAAAAATGATTCAAAATGTCAAATGGATCGTGCCTCATGTTGAATAACCACTTTATAACCCCTCAGAGTGACCAAAATTGCCATTTTTACAGAGTTTTGCTTACTCAAAAGCTTCAATTTTGACCAATTTCAGGCACATAAATGACTTTAAACACACTTATTTTAGTTGAAAAAGTCTTAATTCACATCCAACAGTCGTCTGGAGTCAAAAGATTAAATGTTAAAATGTCATCGATATGGACCATTTTGGGGGACGTTCGACAGGTCCGGAGTCACCGTTTTTCATCAGAAAATTAATTTTTCGCACTATACCAAAAATGATTCAGAATGTCAAATGGATCGTGCCTCATGTAGAATAACCACTTTTTAACCCCTCAGAGTGACCAAAATTGCCATTTTTACAGAGTTTTGCTTACTCAAAAGCTTCAATTTTGACCAATTTCAGGCACATAAATGACTTTAAACACACTTATTTTAGTTGAAAAAGTCATAATTCACATCCAACAGTTGTTTGGAGTCAAAAGATTAAATGTTAAAATTTCATCCATATTGACCATTTTAGGAACGTTCGACAGGTCCGGAGTCATCGTTTTTCATCAGAAAATGAATTTTTCGGACTGTACCAAAAATGATTCAAAATGTCAAATGGATCGTGCCTCATGTTGAATAACCACTTTTTTACCCCTCAGAGTGACCAAAATTGCCATTTTTACAGAGTTTTGCTTACGCAAAAGCTTAAATTTTAACCAATTTCAGGCACATAAATGACTTTAAACACACTTATTTTAATTGAAAAAGTCATAATTCACATCCAACAGTCGTCTGGAGTCAAAAGATTAAATGTTAAAATTTCATCGATATGGACCATTTTGGGCACCTTCGACAGGTCCGGAGTCATCGTTTTTCATCAGAAAATTAATTTTTCAGACTATACCAAAAATGATTCAAAATGTCAAATGGATCGTGCCTCATGTTGAATAACCACTTTTTAACCCCTCAGAGTGACCAAAATTGCCATTTTTACAGAGTTTTGCTTACTCAAAAGCTTCAATTTTGACCAATTTGAGGCACATAAATGACTTTAAACACACTTATTTTAGTTGAAAAAGTCATAATTCACATCCAACAGTCGTTTGGAATCAAAAGATTAAATGTTAAAATTTCATCAATATGGACCATTTTGGGGATGTTCGACAGGTCCGGAGTCATCGTTTTTCATCAGAAAATGAATTTTTTGGACTGTACCAAAAATGATTCAAAATGTCAAATGGATCGTGCCTCATGTTGAATAACCACTTTTTTACCCCTCAGAGTGACCAAAATTGCCATTTTTACAGAGTTTTGCTTACTCAAAAGCTTAAATTTTAACCAATTTCAGGCACATAAATGACTTTAAACACACTTATTTTAATTGAAAAAGTCATAATTCACATCCAACAGTCGTCTGGAGTCAACAGATTAAATGTTAAAATTTCATCGATATGGACCATTTTGGGCACCTTCGACAGGTCCGGAGTCATCGTTTTTCATCAGAAAATTAATTTTTCGGACTATACCAAAAATGATTCAAAATGTCAAATGGATCGTGCCTCATGTTGAATAACCACTTTTTAACCCCTCAGAGTGACCAAAATTGCCATTTTTACAGAGTTTTGCTTACTCAAAAGCTTCAATTTTGACCAATTTCAGGCACATAAATGACTTTAAACACACTTATTTTAGTTGAAAAAGTCATAATTCACATCCAACAGTCGTTTGGAATCAAAAGATTAAATGTTAAAATTTCATCAATATGGACCATTTTGGGGATGTTCGACAGGTCCGGAGTCATCGTTTTTCATCAGAAAATGAATTTTTTGGACTGTACCAAAAATGATTCAAAATGTCAAATGGATCGTGCCTCATGTTGAATAACCACTTTTTTACCCCTCAGAGTGACCAAAATTGCCATTTTTACAGAGTTTTGCTTACTCAAAAGCTTCAATTTGACCAATTTCAGGCACATAAATGACTTTAAACACACTTATTTTAGTTGAAAAAGTCATAATTCACATCCAACAGTTGTTTGGAGTCAAAAGATTAAATGTTAAAATTTCATCCATATTGACCATTTTAGGAACGTTCGACAGGTCCGGAGTCATCGTTTTTCATCAGAAAATACATTTTTCGGACTGTACCAAAAATGATTCAAAATGTCAAATGGATCGGGCCTCATGTTGAATAACCACTTTTTTACCCCTCAGAGTGACCAAAATTGCCATTTTTACAGAGTTTTGCTTACTCAAAAGCTTCAATTTTAACCAATTTCAGGCACATAAATGACTTTAAACACACTTATTTAAATTGAAAAAGTCATAATTCACATCCAACACTCGTCTGGAGTCAAAAGATTAAATGTTAAAATTTTATCGATATGGACCATTTTGGGCACCTTCGACAGGTCTGGAGTCATCGTTTTTCATCAGAAAATTAATTATTCGGACTATACCAAAAATTATTCAAAATGTCAAATGGATCGTGCCTCATGTTGAATAACCACTTTTTAACCCCTCAGAGTGACCAAAATTGCCATTTTTACAGAGTTTTGCTTACTCAAAAGCTTCAATTTTGACAAATTTCAGGCACATAAATGACTTTAAACACACTTATCTTAGTTGAAAAAGTCATAATTCACATCCAACAGTCGTTTGGAGTCAAAAGATTAAATGTTAAAATGTCATCGATATGGACCATTTTGGGCACCTTCGACAGGTCCGGAGTCATCGTTTTTCATCAGAAAATTAATTTTCGGACTATACCAAAAATGATTCAAAATGTCAAATGGATCGTGCCTCATGTTGAATAACCACTTTTTTACCCCTCAGAGTGACCAAAATTGCCATTTTTACAGAGTTTTGCTTACTCAAAAGCTTCAATTTTAACCAATTTCAGGCACATAAATGACTTTAAACACACTTATTTAAATTGAAAAAGTCATAATTCACTTCCAACACTCGTCTGGAGTCAAAAGATTAAATGTTAAAATGTTATCGATATGGACCATTTTGGGCACCTTCGACAGGTCCGGAGTCATCGTTTTTCATCAGAAAATTAATTTTTAGGACTATACCAAAAATTATTCAAAATGTCAAATGGATCGTGCCTCATGTTGAATAACCACTTTTTAACCCCTCAGAGTGAACAAAATTGCCATTTTTAAAGAGTTTTGCTTACTCAAAAGCTTCAATTTTGACCAATTTCAGGCACATCAATGACTTTAAACACACTTATTTTAGTTGAAAAAGTCATAATTCACATCCAACAGTCATTTGGAGTCAAAAGATTAAATGTTAAAATTTCATCGATATGGACCATTTTGGGAACGTTCGACAGGTCCGGAGTCATCGTTTTTCATCAGAAAATTAATTTTTGGACTGTACCAAAAATGATTCAAAATGTCAAATGGATCGTGCCTCATGTTGAATAACCACTTTTTAACCCCTCAGAGTGACCAAAATTGCCATTTTTACAGAGTTTTGCTTACTCAAAAGCTTCAATTTTGACTAATTTTAGGCACATAAATGACTTTAAACACACTTATTTTAGTTGAAAAAGTCATAATTCACATCCAACAGTCATTTGGAGTCAAAAGATTAAATGTTAAAATTTCATCCATATTGACCATTTTGGGAACGTTTGACAGGTCCGGAGTCATCGTTTTTCATCAGAAAAATAATTTTTCGAACTGTACCAAAAATTATTAAAAATGTCAAATGGATCGTGCCTCATGTTGAATAACCACTTTTTAACCCCTCAGAGTGACCAAAATTGCCATTTTTACAGAGTTTTGCTTACTCAAAAGCTTCAATTTTGACCAATTTCAGGCACATAAATGACTTTAAACAGACTTATTTTAGTTGAAAAAGTCTTAATTCACATCCAACAGTCGTCTGGAGTCAAAAGATTAAATGTTAAAATGTCATCGATATGGACCATTTTGGGGGACGTTCGACAGGTCCGGAGTCACCGTTTTTCATCAGAAAAATAATTTTTCGGACTATACCAAAAATGATTCAAAATGTCAAATGGATCGTGCCTCATGTTGAATAACCACTTTTTAACCCCTCAGAGTGACCAAAATTGCCATTTTTACAGAGTTTTGCTTACTCAAAAGCTTCAATTTTGGCTAATTTCAGGCACATAAATGACTTTAAACACACCTATTTTAGTTGAAAAAGTCTTAATTCACATCCAACAGTCGTCTGGATTCAAAAGATTAAATGTTAAAATTTCATCGATATGGACCATTTGGGGCACGTTCGACAGGTCAGGAGTCCTCGTTTTCCATCAGAAAATTAATTTTTCGCACAATACCAAAAATGATTCAAAATGTCAAATGGATCGTGCCTCATGTAGAATAACCACTTTTTAACCCCTCAGAGTGACCAAAATTGCCATTTTTACAGAGTTTTGCTTACTCAAAAGCTTCAATTTTGACCAATTTCAGGCACATAAATGACTTTAAACACACTTATTCTAGTTGAAAAAGTCATAATTCACATCCAACAGTTGTTTGGAATCAAAAGATTAAATGTTAAAATTTCATCAATATGGACCATTTTGGGGATGTTCGACATGTCCGGAGTCATCGTTTTTCATCAGAAAATGAATTTTTCGGACTGTACCAAAAATGATTCAAAATGTCAAATGGATCGTGCCTCATGTTGAATAACCACTTTTTTACCCCTCAGAGTGACCAAAATTGCCATTTTTACAGAGTTTTGCTTACGCAAAAGCTTAAATTTTAACCAATTTCAGGCACATAAATGACTTTAAACACACTTATTTTAATTGAAAAAGTCATAATTCACATCCAACAGTCGTCTGGAGTCAAAAGATTAAATGTTAAAATGTCATCGATATGGACCATTTTGGGCACCTTCGACAGGTCCGGAGTCATCGTTTTTCATCAGAAAATTAATTTTTCGGACTATACCAAAAATGATTCAAAATGTCAAATGGATCGTGCCTCATGTTGAATAACCACTTTTTAACCCCTCAGAGTGACCAAAATTGCCATTTTTACAGAGTTTTGCTTACTCAAAAGCTTCAATTTTGACCAATTTCAGGCACATAAATGACTTTAAACACACTTATTTTAGTTGAAAAAGTCATAATTCACATCCAACAGTCGTTTGGAATCAAAAGATTAAATGTTAAAATGTCATCAATATGGACCATTTTGGGGATGTTCGACAGGTCCGGAGTCATCGTTTTTCATCAGAAAATGAATTTTTTGGACTGTACCAAAAATGATTCAAAATGTCAAATGGATCGTGCCTCATGTTGAATAACCACTTTTTTACCCCTCAGAGTGACCAAAATTGCCATTTTTACAGAGTTTTGCTTACTCAAAAGCTTAAATTTTAACCAATTTCAGGCACATAAATGACTTTAAACACACTTATTTTAATTGAAAAAGTCATAATTCACATCCAACAGTCGTCTGGAGTCAAAAGATTAAATGTTAAAATTTCATCCATATTGACCATTTTAGGAACGTTCGACAGGTCCGGAGTCATCGTTTTTCATCAGAAAATACATTTTTCGGACTGTACCAAAAATGATTCAAAATGTCAGATGGATCGTGCTTCATGTTGAATAACCAGTTTTTAACCCCTCAGAGTGAACAAAATTGCCATTTTTACAGAGTTTTGCTTACTCAAAAGCTTCAATTTTGACCAATTTCAGGCACATAAATGACTTTAAACACACTTATTTTAGTTGAAAAAGTCATATTTCACATCCAACAGTCGTTTGGAATCAAAAGGTTAAATGTTAAAATGTCATCAATATGGACCATTTTGGGGATGTTCAACAGGTCCGGAGTCATCGTTTTTCATCAGAAAATGAATTTTTTGGACTGTACCAAAAATGATTCAAAATGTCAAATGGATCGTGCCTCATGTTGAATAACCACTTTTTTACCCCTCAGAGTGACCAAAATTGCCATTTTTACAGAGTTTTGCTTACTCAAAAGCTTCAATTTTAACCAATTTCAGGCACATAAATGACTTTAAACACACTTATTTAAATTGAAAAAGTCATAATTCACTTCCAACACTCGTCTGGAGTCAAAAGATTAAATGTTAAAATTTTATCGATATGGACCATTTTGGGAACGTTCGACAGGTCCGGAGTCATCGTTTTTCATCAGAAAATAAATTTTTGGACTGTACCAAAAATGATTCAAAATGTCAAATGGATCGTGCCTCATGTTGAATAACCACTTTTTAACCCCTCAGAGTGACCAAAATTGCCATTTTTACAGAGTTTTGCTTACTCAAAAGCTTCAATTTTGACCAATTTCAGGCACATAAATGACTTTAAACACACTTATTTAAATTGAAAAAGTCATAATTCACATCCAACACTCGTCTGGAGTCAAAAGATTAAATGTTAAAATTTTATCGATATGGACCATTTTGGGCACCTTCGACAGGTCCGGAGTCATCGTTTTTCATCAGAAAATTAATTATTCAGACTATACCAAAAATTATTCAAAATGTCAAATGGATCGTGCCTCATGTTGAATAACCACTTTTTAACCCCTCAGAGTGACCAAAATTGCCATTTTTACAGAGTTTTGCTTACTCAAAAGCTTCAATTTTGACAAATTTCAGGCACATAAATGACTTTAAACACACTTATCTTAGTTGAAAAAGTCATAATCCACATCCAACAGTCGTTTGGAGTCAAAAGATTAAATGTTAAAATTTCATCGATATGGACCATTTTGGGCACCTTCGACAGGTCCGGAGTCATCGTTTTTCATCAGAAAATTAATTTTTCGGACTATACCAAAAATGATTCAAAATGTCAAATGGATCGTGCCTCATGTTGAATAACCACTTTTTAAACCCTCAGAGTGACCAAAATTGCCATTTTTACAGAGTTTTGCTTACTCAAAAGCTTCAATTTTGACAAATTTCAGGCACATAAATGACTTTAAACACACTTATTTTAGTTGAAAAAGTCATAATTCACATCCAACAGTCGTTTGGAGTCAAAAGATTAAATGTTAAAATTTCATTGATATGGACCATTTTGGGCACCTTCGACAGGTCCGGAGTCATCGTTTTTCATCAGAAAATTAATTTTTCGGACTATACCAAAAATGATTCAAAATGTCAAATGGATCGTGCCTCATGTTGAATAACCACTTTTTAACCCCTCAGAGTGACCAAAATTGCCATTTTTACAGAGTTTTGCTTACTCAAAAGCTTCAATTTTGACCAATTTCAGGCACATAAATGACTTTAAACACACTTATTTTAGTTGAAAAAGTCATAATTCACGTCCAACAGTTGTTTGGAGTCAAAAGATTAAATGTTAAAATTTCATCCATATTGACCATTTTAGGAACGTTCGACAGGTCCGGAGTCATCGTTTTTCATCAGAAAATACATTTTTCGGACTGTACCAAAAATGATTCAAAATGTCAGATGGATCGTGCCTCATGTTGAATAACCAGTTTTTAACCCCTCAGAGTGAACAAAATTGCCATTTTTACAGAGTTTTGCTTACTCAAAAGCTTCAATTTTGACCAATTTCAGGCACATAAATGACTTTAAACACACTTATTTTAGTTGAAAAAGTCATAATTCACATCCAACAGTCGTTTGGAATCAAAAGATTAAATGTTAAAATTTCATCAATATGGACCATTTTGGGGATGTTTGACAGGTCCGGAGTCATCGTTTTTCATCAGAAAATGAATTTTTCGGACTGTACCAAAAATGATTCAAAATGTCAAATGGATCGTGCCTCATGTTGAATAACCACTTTTTTACCCCTCAGAGTGACCAAAATTGCCATTTTTACAGAGTTTTGCTTACTCAAAAGCTTCAATTTTGACCAATTTCAGGCACATAAATGACTTTGAACACACTTATTTTAGTTGAAAAAGTCATAATTCACATCCAACAGTCGTTTGGAATCAAAAGATTAAATGTTAAAATTTCATCAATATGGACCATTTTGGGGATGTTCGACAGGTCTGGAGTCATCGTTTTTCATCAGAAAATTAATTTTTCGGACTATACCAAAAATGATTCAAAATGTCAAATGGATCGTGCCTCATGTTGAATAACCACTTTTTAACCCCTCAGAGTGACCAAAATTGCCATTTTTACAGAGTTTTGCTTACTCAAAAGCTTCAATTTTGACAAATTGCAGGCACATAAATGACTTTAAACACACTTATTTTAGTTGAAAAAGTCATAATTCACATCCAACAGTCGTTTGGAGTCAAAAGATTAAATGTTAAAATTTCATCGATATGGACCATTTTGGGCACCTTCGACAGGTCCGGAGTCATCGTTTTTCATCAGAAAATTAATTTTTCGGACTATACCAAAAATGATTCAAAACGTCAAATGGATCGTGCCTCATGTTGAATAACCACTTTTTAACCCCTCAGAGTGACCAAAATTGCCATTTTTACAGAGTTTTGCTTACTCAAAAGCTTAAATTTTAACCAATTTCAGGCACATAAAGGACTTTAAACACACTTATTTTAATTGAAAAAGTCATAATTCACATCGAACAGTCGTCTGGAGTCAAAAGATAAAATGTTAAAATTTCATCGATATGGACCATTTTGGGCACCTTCGACAGGTCCGGAGTCATCGTTTTTCATCAGAAAATTAATTTTTCGGACTATACCAAAAATGATTCAAAATGTCAAATGGATCGTGCCTCATGTTGAATAACCACTTTTTAACCCTTCAGAGTGACCAAAATTGCCATTTTTACAGAGTTTTGCTTACTCAAAAGCTTCAATTTTGACAAATTTCAGGCACATAAATGACTTTAAACACACTTATTTTAGTTGAAAAAGTCATAATTCACATCCAACAGTCGTTTGGAGTCAAAAGATTAAATGTTAAAATTTCATCGATATGGACCATTTTGGGCACCTTCGACAGGTCCGGAGTCATCGTTTTTCATCAGAAAATTAATTTTTCGGACTATACCAAAAATGATTCAAAATGTCAAATGGATCGTGCCTCATGTTGAATAACCACTTTTTAACCCCTCAGAGTGACCAAAATTGCCATTTTTACAGAGTTTTGCTTACTCAAAAGCTTCAATTTTGACCAATTTCAGGCACATAAATGACTTTAAACACACTTATTTTAGTTGAAAAAGTCATAATTCACATCCAACAGTTGTTTGGAGTCAAAAGATTAAATGTTAAAATTTCATCCATATTGACCATTTTAGGAACGTTCGACAGGTCCGGAGTCATCGTTTTTCATCAGAAAATACATTTTTCGGACTGTACCAAAAATGATTCAAAATGTCAGATGGATCGTGCCTCATGTTGAATAACCAGTTTTTAACCCCTCAGAGTGAACAAAATTGCCATTTTTACAGAGTTTTGCTTACTCAAAAGCTTCAATTTTGACCAATTTCAGGCACATAAATGACTTTAAACACACTTATTTTAGTTGAAAAAGTCATAATTCACATCCAACAGTCGTTTGGAATCAAAAGATTAAATGTTAAAATTTCATCAATATGGACCATTTTGGGGATGTTCGACAGGTCCGGAGTCATCGTTTTTCATCAGAAAATGAATTTTTTGGACTGTACCAAAAATGATTCAAAATGTCAAATGGATCGTGCCTCATGTTGAATAACCACTTTTTTACCCCTCAGAGTGACCAAAATTGCCATTTTTACAGAGTTTTGCTTACTCAAAAGCTTCAATTTTAACCAATTTCAGGCACATAAATGACTTTAAACACACTTATTTAAATTGAAAAAGTCATAATTCACATCCAACACTCGTCTGGAGTCAAAAGATTAAATGTTAAAATTTTATCGATATGGACCATTTTGGGCACCTTCGACAGGTCCGGAGTCATCGTTTTTCATCAGAAAATTAATTATTCGGACTATACCAAAAATTATTCAAAATGTCAAATGGATCGTGCCTCATGTTGAATAACCACTTTTTAACCCCTCAGAGTGACCAAAATTGCCATTTTTACAGAGTTTTGCTTACTCAAAAGCTTCAATTTTGACAAATTTCAGGCACATAAATGACTTTAAACACACTTATTTTAGTTGAAAAAGTCATAATTCACATCCAACAGTCGTTTGGAGTCAAAAGATTAAATGTTAAAATTTCATCGATATGGACCATTTTGGGGACGTTCGACAGGTCCGGAGTCATTGTTTTTCATCAGAAAATTAATTTTTAGGACTGTACCAAAAATGATTCAGAATGTCAAATGGATCGTGCCTCATGTTGAATAACCACTTTTTAACCCCTCAGAGTGACCAAAATTGCCATTTTTACAGAGTTTTGCTTACTCAAAAGCTTCAATTTTGACAAATTTCAGGCACATAAATGACTTTAAACACACTTATCTTAGTTGAAAAAGTCATAATTCACATCCAACAGTCGTTTGGAGTCAAAAGATTAAATGTTAAAATGTCATCGATATGGACCATTTTGGGCACCTTCGACAGGTCCGGAGTCATCGTTTTTCATCAGAAAATTAATTTTTCGGACTATACCAAAAATGATTCAAAATGTCAAATGGATCGTGCCTCATGTTGAATAACCACTTTTTTACCCCTCAGAGTGACCAAAATTGCCATTTTTACAGAGTTTTGCTTACTCAAAAGCTTCAATTTTAACCAATTTCAGGCACATAAATGACTTTAAACACACTTATTTAAATTGAAAAAGTCATAATTCACTTCCAACACTCGTCTGGAGTCAAAAGATTAAATGTTAAAATGTTATCGATATGGACCATTTTGGGCACCTTCGACAGGTCCGGAGTCATCGTTTTTCATCAGAAAATTAATTTTTAGGACTATACCAAAAATTATTCAAAATGTCAAATGGATCGTGCCTCATGTTGAATAACCACTTTTTAACCCCTCAGAGTGAACAAAATTGCCATTTTTAAAGAGTTTTGCTTACTCAAAAGCTTCAATTTTGACCAATTTCAGGCACATCAATGACTTTAAACACACTTATTTTAGTTGAAAAAGTCATAATTCACATCCAACAGTCATTTGGAGTCAAAAGATTAAATGTTAAAATTTCATCGATATGGACCATTTTGGGAACGTTCGACAGGTCCGGAGTCATCGTTTTTCATCAGAAAATTAATTTTTGGACTGTACCAAAAATGATTCAAAATGTCAAATGGATCGTGCCTCATGTTGAATAACCACTTTTTAACCCCTCAGAGTGACCAAAATTGCCATTTTTACAGAGTTTTGCTTACTCAAAAGCTTCAATTTTGACTAATTTTAGGCACATAAATGACTTTAAACACACTTATTTTAGTTGAAAAAGTCATAATTCACATCCAACAGTCATTTGGAGTCAAAAGATTAAATGTTAAAATTTCATCCATATTGACCATTTTGGGAACGTTTGACAGGTCCGGAGTCATCGTTTTTCATCAGAAAAATAATTTTTCGAACTGTACCAAAAATTATTAAAAATGTCAAATGGATCGTGCCTCATGTTGAATAACCACTTTTTAACCCCTCAGAGTGACCAAAATTGCCATTTTTACAGAGTTTTGCTTACTCAAAAGCTTCAATTTTGACCAATTTCAGGCACATAAATGACTTTAAACAGACTTATTTTAGTTGAAAAAGTCTTAATTCACATCCAACAGTCGTCTGGAGTCAAAAGATTAAATGTTAAAATGTCATCGATATGGACCATTTTGGGGGACGTTCGACAGGTCCGGAGTCACCGTTTTTCATCAGAAAAATAATTTTTCGGACTATACCAAAAATGATTCAAAATGTCAAATGGATCGTGCCTCATGTTGAATAACCACTTTTTAACCCCTCAGAGTGACCAAAATTGCCATTTTTACAGAGTTTTGCTTACTCAAAAGCTTCAATTTTGGCTAATTTCAGGCACATAAATGACTTTAAACACACCTATTTTAGTTGAAAAAGTCTTAATTCACATCCAACAGTCGTCTGGATTCAAAAGATTAAATGTTAAAATTTCATCGATATGGACCATTTGGGGCACGTTCGACAGGTCAGGAGTCCTCGTTTTCCATCAGAAAATTAATTTTTCGCACAATACCAAAAATGATTCAAAATGTCAAATGGATCGTGCCTCATGTAGAATAACCACTTTTTAACCCCTCAGAGTGACCAAAATTGCCATTTTTACAGAGTTTTGCTTACTCAAAAGCTTCAATTTTGACCAATTTCAGGCACATAAATGACTTTAAACACACTTATTCTAGTTGAAAAAGTCATAATTCACATCCAACAGTTGTTTGGAATCAAAAGATTAAATGTTAAAATTTCATCAATATGGACCATTTTGGGGATGTTCGACATGTCCGGAGTCATCGTTTTTCATCAGAAAATGAATTTTTCGGACTGTACCAAAAATGATTCAAAATGTCAAATGGATCGTGCCTCATGTTGAATAACCACTTTTTTACCCCTCAGAGTGACCAAAATTGCCATTTTTACAGAGTTTTGCTTACGCAAAAGCTTAAATTTTAACCAATTTCAGGCACATAAATGACTTTAAACACACTTATTTTAATTGAAAAAGTCATAATTCACATCCCACAGTCGTCTGGAGTCAAAAGATTAAATGTTAAAATGTCATCGATATGGACCATTTTGGGCACCTTCGACAGGTCCGGAGTCATCGTTTTTCATCAGAAAATTAATTTTTCGGACTATACCAAAAATGATTCAAAATGTCAAATGGATCGTGCCTCATGTTGAATAACCACTTTTTAACCCCTCAGAGTGACCAAAATTGCCATTTTTACAGAGTTTTGCTTACTCAAAAGCTTCAATTTTGACCAATTTCAGGCACATAAATGACTTTAAACACACTTATTTTAGTTGAAAAAGTCATAATTCACATCCAACAGTCGTTTGGAATCAAAAGATTAAATGTTAAAATGTCATCAATATGGACCATTTTGGGGATGTTCGACAGGTCCGGAGTCATCGTTTTTCATCAGAAAATGAATTTTTTGGACTGTACCAAAAATGATTCAAAATGTCAAATGGATCGTGCCTCATGTTGAATAACCACTTTTTTACCCCTCAGAGTGACCAAAATTGCCATTTTTACAGAGTTTTGCTTACTCAAAAGCTTAAATTTTAACCAATTTCAGGCACATAAATGACTTTAAACACACTTATTTTAATTGAAAAAGTCATAATTCACATCCAACAGTCGTCTGGAGTCAAAAGATTAAATGTTAAAATTTCATCGATATGGACCATTTTGGGCACCTTCGACAGGTCCGGAGTCATCGTTTTTCATCAGAAAATTAATTTTTCGGACTATACCAAAAATGATTCAAAATGTCAAATGGATCATGCCTCATGTTGAATAACCACTTTTTAACCCCTCAGAGTGACCAAAATTGCCATTTTTACAGAGTTTTGCTTACTCAAAAGCTTCAATTTTGACCAATTTCAGGCACATAAATGACTTTAAACACACTTATTTTAGTTGAAAAAGTCATAATTCACGTCCAACAGTTGTTTGGAGTCAAAAGATTAAATGTTAAAATTTCATCCATATTGACCATTTTAGGAACGTTCGACAGGTCCGGAGTCATCGTTTTTCATCAGAAAATACATTTTTCGGACTGTACCAAAAATGATTCAAAATGTCAGATGGATCGTGCCTCATGTTGAATAACCAGTTTTTAACCCCTCAGAGTGAACAAAATTGCCATTTTTACAGAGTTTTGCTTACTCAAAAGCTTCAATTTTGACCAATTTCAGGCACATAAATGACTTTAAACACACTTATTTTAGTTGAAAAAGTCATATTTCACATCCAACAGTCGTTTGGAATCAAAAGGTTAAATGTTAAAATGTCATCAATATGGACCATTTTGGGGATGTTCAACAGGTCCGGAGTCATCGTTTTTCATCAGAAAATGAATTTTTTGGACTGTACCAAAAATGATTCAAAATGTCAAATGGATCGTGCCTCATGTTGAATAACCACTTTTTTACCCCTCAGAGTGACCAAAATTGCCATTTTTACAGAGTTTTGCTTACTCAAAAGCTTCAATTTTAACCAATTTCAGGCACATAAATGACTTTAAACACACTTATTTAAATTGAAAAAGTCATAATTCACTTCCAACACTCGTCTGGAGTCAAAAGATTAAATGTTAAAATTTTATCGATATGGACCATTTTGGGAACGTTCGACAGGTCCGGAGTCATCGTTTTTCATCAGAAAATAAATTTTTGGACTGTACCAAAAATGATTCAAAATGTCAAATGGATCGTGCCTCATGTTGAATAACCACTTTTTAACCCCTCAGAGTGACCAAAATTGCCATTTTTACAGAGTTTTGCTTACTCAAAAGCTTCAATTTTGACCAATTTCAGGCACATAAATGACTTTAAACACACTTATTCTAGTTGAAAAAGTCATAATTCACATCCAACAGTCGTTTGGAATCAAAAGATTAAATGTTAAAATTTCATCAATATGGACCATTTTGGGGATGTTCGACAGGTCCGGAGTCATCGTTTTTCATCAGAAAATGAATTTTTCGGACTGTACCAAAAATGATTCAAAATGTCAAATGGATCGTGCCTCATGTTGAATAACCACTTTTTTACCCCTCAGAGTGACCAAAATTGCCATTTTTACAGAGTTTTGCTTACTCAAAAGCTTAAATTTTAACCAATTTCAGGCACATAAATGACTTTAAACACACTTATTTTAATTGAAAAAGTCATAATTCACATCCAACAGTCGTCTGGAGTCAAAAGATTAAATGTTAAAATTTCATCGATATGGACCATTTTGGGCACCTTCGACAGGTCCGGAGTCATCGTTTTTCATCAGAAAATTAATTTTTCGGACTATACCAAAAATGATTCAAAATGTCAAATGGATCGTGCCTCATGTTGAATAACCACTTTTTAACCCCTCAGAGTGACCAAAATTGCCATTTTTACAGAGTTTTGCTTACTCAAAAGCTTCAATTTTGACCAATTTCAGGCACATAAATGACTTTAAACACACTTATTTTAGTTGAAAAAGTCATAATTCACATCCAACAGTCGTTTGGAATCAAAAGATTAAATGTTAAAATTTCATCAATATGGACCATTTTGGGGATGTTCGACAGGTCCGGAGTCATCGTTTTTCATCAGAAAATGAATTTTTTGGACTGTACCAAAAATGATTCAAAATGTCAAATGGATCGTGCCTCATGTTGAATAACCACTTTTTTACCCCTCAGAGTGACCAAAATTGCCATTTTTACAGAGTTTTGCTTACTCAAAAGCTTCAATTTTAACCAATTTCAGGCACATAAATGACTTTAAACACACTTATTTAAATTGAAAAAGTCATAATTCACATCCAACACTCGTCTGGAGTCAAAAGATTAAATGTTAAAATTTTATCGATATGGACCATTTTGGGCACCTTCGACAGGTCCGGAGTCATCGTTTTTCATCAGAAAATTAATTATTCGGACTATACCAAAAATTATTCAAAATGTCAAATGGATCGTGCCTCATGTTGAATAACCACTTTTTAACCCCTCAGAGTGACCAAAATTGCCATTTTTACAGAGTTTTGCTTACTCAAAAGCTTCAATTTTGACAAATTTCAGGCACATAAATGACTTTAAACACACTTATTTTAGTTGAAAAAGTCATAATTCACATCCAACAGTCGTTTGGAGTCAAAAGATTAAATGTTAAAATTTCATCGATATGGACCATTTTGGGGACGTTCGACAGGTCCGGAGTCATTGTTTTTCATCAGAAAATTAATTTTTAGGACTGTACCAAAAATGATTCAGAATGTCAAATGGATCGTGCCTCATGTTGAATAACCACTTTTTAACCCCTCAGAGTGACCAAAATTGCCATTTTTACAGAGTTTTGCTTACTCAAAAGCTTCAATTTTGACAAATTTCAGGCACATAAATGACTTTAAACACACTTATCTTAGTTGAAAAAGTCATAATTCACATCCAACAGTCGTTTGGAGTCAAAAGATTAAATGTTAAAATGTCATCGATATGGACCATTTTGGGCACCTTCGACAGGTCCGGAGTCATCGTTTTTCATCAGAAAATTAATTTTTCGGACTATACCAAAAATGATTCAAAATGTCAAATGGATCGTGCCTCATGTTGAATAACCACTTTTTTACCCCTCAGAGTGACCAAAATTGCCATTTTTACAGAGTTTTGCTTACTCAAAAGCTTCAATTTTAACCAATTTCAGGCACATAAATGACTTTAAACACACTTATTTAAATTGAAAAAGTCATAATTCACTTCCAACACTCGTCTGGAGTCAAAAGATTAAATGTTAAAATGTTATCGATATGGACCATTTTGGGCACCTTCGACAGGTCCGGAGTCATCGTTTTTCATCAGAAAATTAATTTTTAGGACTATACCAAAAATTATTCAAAATGTCAAATGGATCGTGCCTCATGTTGAATAACCACTTTTTAACCCCTCAGAGTGAACAAAATTGCCATTTTTAAAGAGTTTTGCTTACTCAAAAGCTTCAATTTTGACCAATTTCAGGCACATCAATGACTTTAAACACACTTATTTTAGTTGAAAAAGTCATAATTCACATCCAACAGTCATTTGGAGTCAAAAGATTAAATGTTAAAATTTCATCGATATGGACCATTTTGGGAACGTTCGACAGGTCCGGAGTCATCGTTTTTCATCAGAAAATTAATTTTTGGACTGTACCAAAAATGATTCAAAATGTCAAATGGATCGTGCCTCATGTTGAATAACCACTTTTTAACCCCTCAGAGTGACCAAAATTGCCATTTTTACAGAGTTTTGCTTACTCAAAAGCTTCAATTTTGACTAATTTTAGGCACATAAATGACTTTAAACACACTTATTTTAGTTGAAAAAGTCATAATTCACATCCAACAGTCATTTGGAGTCAAAAGATTAAATGTTAAAATTTCATCCATATTGACCATTTTGGGAACATTTGACAGGTCCGGAGTCATCGTTTTTCATCAGAAAAATAATTTTTCGAACTGTACCAAAAATTATTAAAAATGTCAAATGGATCGTGCCTCATGTTGAATAACCACTTTTTAACCCCTCAGAGTGACCAAAATTGCCATTTTTACAGAGTTTTGCTTACTCAAAAGCTTCAATTTTGACCAATTTCAGGCACATAAATGACTTTAAACAGACTTATTTTAGTTGAAAAAGTCTTAATTCACATCCAACAGTCGTCTGGAGTCAAAAGATTAAATGTTAAAATGTCATCGATATGGACCATTTTGGGGGACGTTCGACAGGTCCGGAGTCACCGTTTTTCATCAGAAAAATAATTTTTCGGACTATACCAAAAATGATTCAAAATGTCAAATGGATCGTGCCTCATGTTGAATAACCACTTTTTAACCCCTCAGAGTGACCAAAATTGCCATTTTTACAGAGTTTTGCTTACTCAAAAGCTTCAATTTTGGCTAATTTCAGGCACATAAATGACTTTAAACACACCTATTTTAGTTGAAAAAGTCTTAATTCACATCCAACAGTCGTCTGGATTCAAAAGATTAAATGTTAAAATTTCATCGATATGGACCATTTGGGGCACGTTCGACAGGTCAGGAGTCCTCGTTTTCCATCAGAAAATTAATTTTTCGCACAATACCAAAAATGATTCAAAATGTCAAATGGATCGTGCCTCATGTAGAATAACCACTTTTTAACCCCTCAGAGTGACCAAAATTGCCATTTTTACAGAGTTTTGCTTACTCAAAAGCTTCAATTTTGACCAATTTCAGGCACATAAATGACTTTAAACACACTTATTCTAGTTGAAAAAGTCATAATTCACATCCAACAGTTGTTTGGAATCAAAAGATTAAATGTTAAAATTTCATCAATATGGACCATTTTGGGGATGTTCGACATGTCCGGAGTCATCGTTTTTCATCAGAAAATGAATTTTTCGGACTGTACCAAAAATGATTCAAAATGTCAAATGGATCGTGCCTCATGTTGAATAACCACTTTTTTACCCCTCAGAGTGACCAAAATTGCCATTTTTACAGAGTTTTGCTTACGCAAAAGCTTAAATTTTAACCAATTTCAGGCACATAAATGACTTTAAACACACTTATTTTAATTGAAAAAGTCATAATTCACATCCCACAGTCGTCTGGAGTCAAAAGATTAAATGTTAAAATGTCATCGATATGGACCATTTTGGGCACCTTCGACAGGTCCGGAGTCATCGTTTTTCATCAGAAAATTAATTTTTCGGACTATACCAAAAATGATTCAAAATGTCAAATGGATCGTGCCTCATGTTGAATAACCACTTTTTAACCCCTCAGAGTGACCAAAATTGCCATTTTTACAGAGTTTTGCTTACTCAAAAGCTTCAATTTTGACCAATTTCAGGCACATAAATGACTTTAAACACACTTATTTTAGTTGAAAAAGTCATAATTCACATCCAACAGTCGTTTGGAATCAAAAGATTAAATGTTAAAATGTCATCAATATGGACCATTTTGGGGATGTTCGACAGGTCCGGAGTCATCGTTTTTCATCAGAAAATGAATTTTTTGGACTGTACCAAAAATGATTCAAAATGTCAAATGGATCGTGCCTCATGTTGAATAACCACTTTTTTACCCCTCAGAGTGACCAAAATTGCCATTTTTACAGAGTTTTGCTTACTCAAAAGCTTAAATTTTAACCAATTTCAGGCACATAAATGACTTTAAACACACTTATTTTAATTGAAAAAGTCATAATTCACATCCAACAGTCGTCTGGAGTCAAAAGATTAAATGTTAAAATTTCATCGATATGGACCATTTTGGGCACCTTCGACAGGTCCGGAGTCATCGTTTTTCATCAGAAAATTAATTTTTCGGACTATACCAAAAATGATTCAAAATGTCAAATGGATCATGCCTCATGTTGAATAACCACTTTTTAACCCCTCAGAGTGACCAAAATTGCCATTTTTACAGAGTTTTGCTTACTCAAAAGCTTCAATTTTGACCAATTTCAGGCACATAAATGACTTTAAACACACTTATTTTAGTTGAAAAAGTCATAATTCACGTCCAACAGTTGTTTGGAGTCAAAAGATTAAATGTTAAAATTTCATCCATATTGACCATTTTAGGAACGTTCGACAGGTCCGGAGTCATCGTTTTTCATCAGAAAATACATTTTTCGGACTGTACCAAAAATGATTCAAAATGTCAGATGGATCGTGCCTCATGTTGAATAACCAGTTTTTAACCCCTCAGAGTGAACAAAATTGCCATTTTTACAGAGTTTTGCTTACTCAAAAGCTTCAATTTTGACCAATTTCAGGCACATAAATGACTTTAAACACACTTATTTTAGTTGAAAAAGTCATATTTCACATCCAACAGTCGTTTGGAATCAAAAGGTTAAATGTTAAAATGTCATCAATATGGACCATTTTGGGGATGTTCAACAGGTCCGGAGTCATCGTTTTTCATCAGAAAATGAATTTTTTGGACTGTACCAAAAATGATTCAAAATGTCAAATGGATCGTGCCTCATGTTGAATAACCACTTTTTTACCCCTCAGAGTGACCAAAATTGCCATTTTTACAGAGTTTTGCTTACTCAAAAGCTTCAATTTTAACCAATTTCAGGCACATAAATGACTTTAAACACACTTATTTAAATTGAAAAAGTCATAATTCACTTCCAACACTCGTCTGGAGTCAAAAGATTAAATGTTAAAATTTTATCGATATGGACCATTTTGGGAACGTTCGACAGGTCCGGAGTCATCGTTTTTCATCAGAAAATAAATTTTTGGACTGTACCAAAAATGATTCAAAATGTCAAATGGATCGTGCCTCATGTTGAATAACCACTTTTTAACCCCTCAGAGTGACCAAAATTGCCATTTTTACAGAGTTTTGCTTACTCAAAAGCTTCAATTTTGACCAATTTCAGGCACATAAATGACTTTAAACACACTTATTCTAGTTGAAAAAGTCATAATTCACATCCAACAGTCGTTTGGAATCAAAAGATTAAATGTTAAAATTTCATCAATATGGACCATTTTGGGGATGTTCGACAGGTCCGGAGTCATCGTTTTTCATCAGAAAATGAATTTTTCGGACTGTACCAAAAATGATTCAAAATGTCAAATGGATCGTGCCTCATGTTGAATAACCACTTTTTTACCCCTCAGAGTGACCAAAATTGCCATTTTTACAGAGTTTTGCTTACTCAAAAGCTTAAATTTTAACCAATTTCAGGCACATAAATGACTTTAAACACACTTATTTTAATTGAAAAAGTCATAATTCACATCCAACAGTCGTCTGGAGTCAAAAGATTAAATGTTAAAATTTCATCGATATGGACCATTTTGGGCACCTTCGACAGGTCCGGAGTCATCGTTTTTCATCAGAAAATTAATTTTTCGGACTATACCAAAAATGATTCAAAATGTCAAATGGATCGTGCCTCATGTTGAATAACCACTTTTTAACCCCTCAGAGTGACCAAAATTGCCATTTTTACAGAGTTTTGCTTACTCAAAAGCTTCAATTTTGACCAATTTCAGGCACATAAATGACTTTAAACACACTTATTTTAGTTGAAAAAGTCATAATTCACATCCAACAGTCGTTTGGAATCAAAAGATTAAATGTTAAAATTTCATCAATATGGACCATTTTGGGGATGTTCGACAGGTCCGGAGTCATCGTTTTTCATCAGAAAATGAATTTTTTGGACTGTACCAAAAATGATTCAAAATGTCAAATGGATCGTGCCTCATGTTGAATAACCACTTTTTTACCCCTCAGAGTGACCAAAATTGCCATTTTTACAGAGTTTTGCTTACTCAAAAGCTTCAATTTTGACCAATTTCAGGCACATAAATGACTTTAAACACACTTATTTTAGTTGAAAAAGTCATAATTCACATCCAACAGTTGTTTGGAGTCAAAAGATTAAATGTTAAAATTTCATCCATATTGACCATTTTAGGAACGTTCGACAGGTCCGGAGTCATTGTTTTTCATCAGAAAATACATTTTTCGGACTGTACCAAAAATGATTCAAAATGTCAAATGGATCGGGCCTCATGTTGAATTTACTACTTTTTTACCCCTCAGAGTGACCAAAATTGCCATTTTTACAGAGTTTTGCTTACTCAAAAGCTTCAATTTTAACCAATTTCAGGCACATAAATGACTTTAAACACACTTATTTAAATTGAAAAAGTCATAATTCACATCCAACACTCGTCTGGAGTCAAAAGATTAAATGTTAAAATTTTATCGATATGGACCATTTTGGGCACCTTCGACAGGTCCGGAGTCATCGTTTTTCATCAGAAAATTAATTATTCAGACTATACCAAAAATTATTCAAAATGTCAAATGGATCGTGCCTCATGTTGAATAACCACTTTTTAACCCCTCAGAGTGACCAAAATTGCCATTTTTACAGAGTTTTGCTTACTCAAAAGCTTCAATTTTGACAAATTTCAGGCACATAAATGACTTTAAACACACTTATCTTAGTTGAAAAAGTCATAATCCACATCCAACAGTCGTTTGGAGTCAAAAGATTAAATGTTAAAATTTCATCGATATGGACCATTTTGGGCACCTTCGACAGGTCCGGAGTCATCGTTTTTCATCAGAAAATTAATTTTTCGGACTATACCAAAAATGATTCAAAATGTCAAATGGATCGTGCCTCATGTTGAATAACCACTTTTTAAACCCTCAGAGTGACCAAAATTGCCATTTTTACAGAGTTTTGCTTACTCAAAAGCTTCAATTTTGACAAATTTCAGGCACATAAATGACTTTAAACACACTTATTTTAGTTGAAAAAGTCATAATTCACATCCAACAGTCGTTTGGAGTCAAAAGATTAAATGTTAAAATTTCATTGATATGGACCATTTTGGGCACCTTCGACAGGTCCGGAGTCATCGTTTTTCATCAGAAAATTAATTTTTCGGACTATACCAAAAATGATTCAAAATGTCAAATGGATCGTGCCTCATGTTGAATAACCACTTTTTAACCCCTCAGAGTGACCAAAATTGCCATTTTTACAGAGTTTTGCTTACTCAAAAGCTTCAATTTTGACCAATTTCAGGCACATAAATGACTTTAAACACACTTATTTTAGTTGAAAAAGTCATAATTCACGTCCAACAGTTGTTTGGAGTCAAAAGATTAAATGTTAAAATTTCATCCATATTGACCATTTTAGGAACGTTCGACAGGTCCGGAGTCATCGTTTTTCATCAGAAAATACATTTTTCGGACTGTACCAAAAATGATTCAAAATGTCAGATGGATCGTGCCTCATGTTGAATAACCAGTTTTTAACCCCTCAGAGTGAACAAAATTGCCATTTTTACAGAGTTTTGCTTACTCAAAAGCTTCAATTTTGACCAATTTCAGGCACATAAATGACTTTAAACACACTTATTTTAGTTGAAAAAGTCATAATTCACATCCAACAGTCGTTTGGAATCAAAAGATTAAATGTTAAAATTTCATCAATATGGACCATTTTGGGGATGTTTGACAGGTCCGGAGTCATCGTTTTTCATCAGAAAATGAATTTTTCGGACTGTACCAAAAATGATTCAAAATGTCAAATGGATCGTGCCTCATGTTGAATAACCACTTTTTTACCCCTCAGAGTGACCAAAATTGCCATTTTTACAGAGTTTTGCTTACTCAAAAGCTTCAATTTTGACCAATTTCAGGCACATAAATGACTTTGAACACACTTATTTTAGTTGAAAAAGTCATAATTCACATCCAACAGTCGTTTGGAATCAAAAGATTAAATGTTAAAATTTCATCAATATGGACCATTTTGGGGATGTTCGACAGGTCTGGAGTCATCGTTTTTCATCAGAAAATTAATTTTTCGGACTATACCAAAAATGATTCAAAATGTCAAATGGATCGTGCCTCATGTTGAATAACCACTTTTTAACCCCTCAGAGTGACCAAAATTGCCATTTTTACAGAGTTTTGCTTACTCAAAAGCTTCAATTTTGACAAATTGCAGGCACATAAATGACTTTAAACACACTTATTTTAGTTGAAAAAGTCATAATTCACATCCAACAGTCGTTTGGAGTCAAAAGATTAAATGTTAAAATTTCATCGATATGGACCATTTTGGGCACCTTCGACAGGTCCGGAGTCATCGTTTTTCATCAGAAAATTAATTTTTCGGACTATACCAAAAATGATTCAAAACGTCAAATGGATCGTGCCTCATGTTGAATAACCACTTTTTAACCCCTCAGAGTGACCAAAATTGCCATTTTTACAGAGTTTTGCTTACTCAAAAGCTTAAATTTTAACCAATTTCAGGCACATAAAGGACTTTAAACACACTTATTTTAATTGAAAAAGTCATAATTCACATCGAACAGTCGTCTGGAGTCAAAAGATAAAATGTTAAAATTTCATCGATATGGACCATTTTGGGCACCTTCGACAGGTCCGGAGTCATCGTTTTTCATCAGAAAATTAATTTTTCGGACTATACCAAAAATGATTCAAAATGTCAAATGGATCGTGCCTCATGTTGAATAACCACTTTTTAACCCTTCAGAGTGACCAAAATTGCCATTTTTACAGAGTTTTGCTTACTCAAAAGCTTCAATTTTGACAAATTTCAGGCACATAAATGACTTTAAACACACTTATTTTAGTTGAAAAAGTCATAATTCACATCCAACAGTCGTTTGGAGTCAAAAGATTAAATGTTAAAATTTCATCGATATGGACCATTTTGGGCACCTTCGACAGGTCCGGAGTCATCGTTTTTCATCAGAAAATTAATTTTTCGGACTATACCAAAAATGATTCAAAATGTCAAATGGATCGTGCCTCATGTTGAATAACCACTTTTTAACCCCTCAGAGTGACCAAAATTGCCATTTTTACAGAGTTTTGCTTACTCAAAAGCTTCAATTTTGACCAATTTCAGGCACATAAATGACTTTAAACACACTTATTTTAGTTGAAAAAGTCATAATTCACATCCAACAGTTGTTTGGAGTCAAAAGATTAAATGTTAAAATTTCATCCATATTGACCATTTTAGGAACGTTCGACAGGTCCGGAGTCATCGTTTTTCATCAGAAAATACATTTTTCGGACTGTACCAAAAATGATTCAAAATGTCAGATGGATCGTGCCTCATGTTGAATAACCAGTTTTTAACCCCTCAGAGTGAACAAAATTGCCATTTTTACAGAGTTTTGCTTACTCAAAAGCTTCAATTTTGACCAATTTCAGGCACATAAATGACTTTAAACACACTTATTTTAGTTGAAAAAGTCATAATTCACATCCAACAGTCGTTTGGAATCAAAAGATTAAATGTTAAAATTTCATCAATATGGACCATTTTGGGGATGTTCGACAGGTCCGGAGTCATCGTTTTTCATCAGAAAATGAATTTTTTGGACTGTACCAAAAATGATTCAAAATGTCAAATGGATCGTGCCTCATGTTGAATAACCACTTTTTTACCCCTCAGAGTGACCAAAATTGCCATTTTTACAGAGTTTTGCTTACTCAAAAGCTTCAATTTTAACCAATTTCAGGCACATAAATGACTTTAAACACACTTATTTAAATTGAAAAAGTCATAATTCACATCCAACACTCGTCTGGAGTCAAAAGATTAAATGTTAAAATTTTATCGATATGGACCATTTTGGGCACCTTCGACAGGTCCGGAGTCATCGTTTTTCATCAGAAAATTAATTATTCGGACTATACCAAAAATTATTCAAAATGTCAAATGGATCGTGCCTCATGTTGAATAACCACTTTTTAACCCCTCAGAGTGACCAAAATTGCCATTTTTACAGAGTTTTGCTTACTCAAAAGCTTCAATTTTGACAAATTTCAGGCACATAAATGACTTTAAACACACTTATTTTAGTTGAAAAAGTCATAATTCACATCCAACAGTCGTTTGGAGTCAAAAGATTAAATGTTAAAATTTCATCGATATGGACCATTTTGGGGACGTTCGACAGGTCCGGAGTCATTGTTTTTCATCAGAAAATTAATTTTTAGGACTGTACCAAAAATGATTCAAAATGTCAAATGGATCGTGCCTCATGTTGAATAACCACTTTTTAACCCCTCAGAGTGAACAAAATTGCCATTTTTACAGAGTTTTGCTTACTCAAAAGCTTCAATTTTGACCAATTTCAGGCACATAAATGACTTTAAACACACTTATTTTAGTTGAAAAAGTCATAATTCACATCCAACAGTCATTTGGAGTCAAAAGATTAAATGTTAAAATTTCATCCATATTGACCATTTTGGGAAGGTTCGACAGGTCCGGAGTCATCGTTTTTCATCAGAAAATTAATTTTTGGACTGTACCAAAAATGATTCAAAATGTCAAATGGATCGTGCCTCATGTTGAATAACCACTTTTTAACCCCTCAGAGTGACCAAAATTGCCATTTTTACAGAGTTTTGCTTACTCAAAAGCTTCAATTTTGACTAATTTTAGGCACATAAATGACTTTAAACACACTTATTTTAGTTGAAAAAGTCATAATTCACATCCAACAGTCATTTGGAGTCAAAAGATTAAATGTTAAAATTTCATCCATATTGACCATTTTGGGAACGTTTGACAGGTCCGGAGTCATCGTTTTTCATCAGAAAAATAATTTTTTGAACTGTACCAAAAATTATTAAAAATGTCAAATGGATCGTGCCTCATGTTGAATAACCACTTTTTAACCCCTCAGAGTGACCAAAATTGCCATTTTTACAGAGTTTTGCTTACTCAAAAGCTTCAATTTTGACCAATTTCAGGCACATAAATGACTTTAAACACACTTATTTTAGTTGAAAAAGTCTTAATTCACATCCAACAGTCGTCTGGAGTCAAAAGATTAAATGTTAAAATGTCATCGATATGGACCATTTTGGGGGACGTTCGACAGGTCCGGAGTCACCGTTTTTCATCAGAAAATTAATTTTTCGGACTATACCAAAAATGATTCAAAATGTCAAATGGATCGTGCCTCATGTTGAATAACCACTTTTTAACCCCTCAGAGTGACCAAAATTGCCATTTTTACAGAGTTTTGCTTACTCAAAAGCTTCAATTTTGGCTAATTTCAGGCACATAAATGACTTTAAACACACCTATTTTAGTTGAAAAAGTCTTAATTCACATCCAACAGTCGTCTGGAGTCAAAAGATTAAATGTTAAAATTTCATCGATATGGACCATTTGGGGCACGTTCGACAGGTCAGGAGTCCTCGTTTTTCATCAGAAAATTAATTTTTCGCACTATACCAAAAATGATTCAAAATGTCAAATGGATCGTGCCTCATGTAGAATAACCACTTTTTAACCCCTCAGAGTGACCAAAATTGCCATTTTTACAGAGTTTTGCTTACTCAAAAGCTTCAATTTTGACCAATTTCAGGCACATAAATGACTTTAAACACACTTATTTTAATTGAAAAAGTCATAATTCACATCCAACAGTCGTCTGGAGTCAAAAGATTAAATGTTAAAATTTCATCGATATGGACCATTTGGGGCACGTTCGACAGGTCAGGAGTCCTCGTTTTTCATCAGAAAATTAATTTTTCGCACTATACCAAAAATGATTCAAAATGTCAAATGGATCGTGCCTCATGTAGAATAACCACTTTTTAACCCCTCAGAGTGACCAAAATTGCCATTTTTACAGAGTTTTGCTTACTCAAAAGCTTCAATTTTGACCAATTTCAGGCACATAAATGACTTTAAACACACTTATTTTAATTGAAAAAGTCATAATTCACATCCAACAGTCGTTTGGAATCAAAAGATTAAATGTTAAAATTTCATCAATATGGACCATTTTGGGGATTTTCGACAGGTCCGGAGTCATCGTTTTTCATCAGAAAATGAATTTTTTGGACTGTACCAAAAATGATTCAAAATGTCAAATGGATCGTGCCTCATGTTGAATAACCACTTTTTTACCCCTCAGAGTGACCAAAATTGCCATTTTTACAGAGTTTTGCTTACTCAAAAGCTTAAATTTTAACCAATTTCAGGCACATAAATGACTTTAAACACACTTATTTTTATTGAAAAAGTCATAATTCACATCCAACAGTCGTCTGGAGTCAAAAGATTAAATGTTAAAATTTCATCGATATGGACCATTTTGGGCACCTTCGACAGGTCCGGAGTCATCGTTTTTCATCAGAAAATTAATTTTTCGGACTATACCAAAAATGATTCAAAATGTCTAATGGATCGTGCCTCATGTTGAATAACCACTTTTTAACCCCTCAGAGTGACCAAAATTGCCATTTTTACAGAGTTTTGCTTACTCAAAAGCTTCAATTTTGACAAATTTCAGGCACGTAAATGACTTTAAACACACTTATTTTAGTTGAAAAAGTCATAATTCACATCCAACAGTCGTTTGGAGTCAAAAGATTAAATGTTAAAATTTCATCGATATGGACCATTTTGGGGACGTTCGACAGGTCCGGAGTCATTGTTTTTCATCAGAAAATTAATTTTTAGGACTGTACCAAAAATAATTCAAAATGTCAAATGGATCGTGCCTCATGTTGAATAACCACTTTTTAACCTCTCAGAGTGACCAATATTGCCATTTTTACAGAGTTTTTGCTTACTCAAAAGCTTCAATTTTGACTAATTTCAGGCACATAAATGACTTTAAGCACACTTATTTTAGTTGAAAAAGTCATAATTCACATCCAACAGTCATTTGGAGTCAAAAGATTAAATGTTAAAATCTCATCCATATTGACCATTTTGGGAACGTTCGACAGGTCCGGAGTCATCGTTTTTCATCAGAAAAATAAATTTTCGGACTGTACCAAAAATGATTCAAAATGTCAGATGGATCGTGCCTCATGTTGAATAACCAGTTTTTAACCCCTCAGAGTGAACAAAATTGCCATTTTTACAGAGTTTTGCTTACTCAAAAGCTTCAATTTTGACCAATTTCAGGCACATAAATGACTTTAAACACACTTATTTTAGTTGAAAAAGTCATAATTCACATCCAACAGTCGTTTGGAATCAAAAGATTAAATGTTAAAATTTCATCAATATGGACCATTTTGGGGATGTTCGACAGGTCCGGAGTCATCGTTTTTCATCAGAAAATGAATTTTTTGGACTGTACCAAAAATGATTCAAAATGTCAAATGGATCGTGCCTCATGTTGAATAACCACTTTTTTACCCCTCAGAGTGACCAAAATTGCCATTTTTACAGAGTTTTGCTTACTCAAAAGCTTAAATTTTAACCAATTTCAGGCACATAAATGACTTTAAACACACTTATTTTAATTGAAAAAGTCATAATTCACATCCAACAGTCGTCTGGAGTCAAAAGATTAAATGTTAAAATTTCATCGATATGGACCATTTTGGGCACCTTCGACAGGTCCGGAGTCATCGTTTTTCATCAGAAAATTAATTTTTCGGACTATACCAAAAATGATTCAAAATGTCAAATGGATCGTGCCTCATGTTGAATAACCACTTTTTAACCCCTCAGAGTGACCAAAATTGCCATTTTTACAGAGTTTTGCTTACTCAAAAGCTTCAATTTTGACAAATTTCAGGCACATAAATGACTTTAAACACACTTATTTTAGTTGAAAAAGTCATAATTCACATCCAACAGTCGTTTGGAGTCAAAAGATTAAAAGTTAAAATTTCATCGATATGGACCATTTTGGGGACGTTCGACAGGTCCGGAGTCATTGTTTTTCATCAGAAAATTAATTTTTAGGACTGTACCAAAAAAAATTCAAAATGTCAAATGGATCGTGCCTCATGTGAATAACCACTTTATAACCCCTCAGAGTGACCAAAATTGCCATTTTTACAGAGTTTTGCTTACTCAAAAGCTTCAATTTTGACCAATTTCAGGCACATAAATGACTTTAAACACACTTATTTTAGTTGAAAAAGTCTTAATTCACATCCAACAGTCGTCTGGAGTCAAAAGATTAAATGTTAAAATGTCATCGATATGGACCATTTTGGGGGACGTTCGACAGGTCCGGAGTCACCGTTTTTCATCAGAAAATTAATTTTTCGGACTATACCAAAAATGATTCAAAATGTCAAATGGATCGTGCCTCATGTTGAATAACCACTTTTTAAACCCTCAGAGTGACCAAAATTGCCATTTTTACAGAGTTTTGCTTACTCAAAAGCTTCAATTTTGACAAATTTCAGGCACATAAATGACTTTAAACACACTTATTTTAGTTGAAAAAGTCATAATTCACATCCAACAGTCGTTTGGAGTCAAAAGATTAAATGTTAAAATTTCATTGATATGGACCATTTTGGGCACCTTCGACAGGTCCGGAGTCATCGTTTTTCATCAGAAAATTAATTTTTCGGACTATACCAAAAATGATTCAAAATGTCAAATGGATCGTGCCTCATGTTGAATAACCACTTTTTAACCCCTCAGAGTGACCAAAATTGCCATTTTTACAGAGTTTTGCTTACTCAAAAGCTTCAATTTTGACCAATTTCAGGCACATAAATGACTTTAAACACACTTATTTTAGTTGAAAAAGTCATAATTCACGTCCAACAGTTGTTTGGAGTCAAAAGATTAAATGTTAAAATTTCATCCATATTGACCATTTTAGGAACGTTCGACAGGTCCGGAGTCATCGTTTTTCATCAGAAAATGAATTTTTCGGACTGTACCAAAAATGATTCAAAATGTCAAATGGATCGTGCCTCATGTTGAATAACCACTTTTTTACCCCTCAGAGTGACCAAAATTGCCATTTTTACAGAGTTTTGCTTACTCAAAAGCTTAAATTTTAACCAAATTCAGGCACATAAATGACTTTAAACACACTTATTTTAATTGAAAAAGTCATAATTCACATCCAACAGTCGTCTGGAGTCAAAAGATTAAATGTTAAAATTTCATCGATATGGACCATTTTGGGCACCTTCGACAGGTCCGGAGTCATCGTTTTTCATCAGAAAATTAATTTTTCGGACTATACCAAAAATGATTCAAAATGTCAAATGGATCGTGCCTCATGTTGAATAACCACTTTTTAACCCCTCAGAGTGACCAAAATTGCCATTTTTACAGAGTTTTGCTTACTCAAAAGCTTAAATTTTAACCAATTTCAGGCACATAAATGACTTTAAACACACTTATTTTAATTGAAAAAGTCATAATTCACATCGAACAGTCGTCTGGAGTCAAAAGATTAAATGTTAAAATTTCATCGATATGGACCATTTTGGGCACCTTCGACAGGTCCGGAGTCATCGTTTTTCATCAGAAAATTAATTTTTCGGACTATACCAAAAATGATTCAAAATGTCAAATGGATCGTGCCTCATGTTGAATAACCACTTTTTAACCCCTCAGAGTGACCAAAATTGCCATTTTTACAGAGTTTTGCTTACTCAAAAGCTTCAATTTTGACAAATTTCAGGCACATAAATGACTTTAAACACACTTATTTTAGTTGAAAAAGTCATAATTCACATCCAACAGTCGTTTGGAGTCAAAAGATTAAATGTTAAAATTTCATCGATATGGACCATTTTGGGCACCTTCGACAGGTCCGGAGTCATCGTTTTTCATCAGAAAATTAATTTTTCGGACTATACCAAAAATGATTCAAAATGTCAAATGGATCGTGCCTCATGTTGAATAACCACTTTTTAACCCCTCAGAGTGACCAAAATTGCAATTTTTACAGAGTTTTGCTTACTCAAAAGCTTCAATTTTGACCAATTTCAGGCACATAAATGACTTTAAACACACTTATTTTAGTTGAAAAAGTCATAATTCACATCCAACAGTTGTTTGGAGTCAAAAGATTAAATGTTAAAATTTCATCCATATTGACCATTTTAGGAACGTTCGACAGGTCCGGAGTCATCGTTTTTCATCAGAAAATACATTTTTCGGACTGTACCAAAAATGATTCAAAATGTCAGATGGATCGTGCCTCATGTTGAATAACCAGTTTTTAACCCCTCAGAGTGAACAAAATTGCCATTTTTACAGAGTTTTGCTTACTCAAAAGCTTCAATTTTGACCAATTTCAGGCACATAAATGACTTTAAACACACTTATTTTAGTTGAAAAAGTCATAATTCACATCCAACAGTCGTTTGGAATCAAAAGATTAAATGTTAAAATTTCATCAATATGGACCATTTTGGGGATGTTCGACAGGTCCGGAGTCATCGTTTTTCATCAGAAAATGAATTTTTTGGACTGTACCAAAAATGATTCAAAATGTCAAATGGATCGTGCCTCATGTTGAATAACCACTTTTTTACCCCTCAGAGTGACCAAAATTGCCATTTTTACAGAGTTTTGCTTACTCAAAAGCTTCAATTTTAACCAATTTCAGGCACATAAATGACTTTAAACACACTTATTTAAATTGAAAAAGTCATAATTCACATCCAACACTCGTCTGGAGTCAAAAGATTAAATGTTAAAATTTTATCGATATGGACCATTTTGGGCACCTTCGACAGGTCCGGAGTCATCGTTTTTCATCAGAAAATTAATTATTCGGACTATACCAAAAATTATTCAAAATGTCAAATGGATCGTGCCTCATGTTGAATAACCACTTTTTAACCCCTCAGAGTGACCAAAATTGCCATTTTTACAGAGTTTTGCTTACTCAAAAGCTTCAATTTTGGCTAATTTCAGGCACATAAATGACTTTAAACACACCTATTTTAGTTGAAAAAGTCTTAATTCACATCCAACAGTCGTCTGGAGTCAAAAGATTAAATGTTAAAATTTCATCGATATGGACCATTTGGGGCACGTTCGACAGGTCAGGAGTCCTCGTTTTTCATCAGAAAATTAATTTTTCGCACTATACCAAAAATGATTCAAAATGTCAAATGGATCGTGCCTCATGTAGAATAACCACTTTTTAACCCCTCAGAGTGACCAAAATTGCCATTTTTACAGAGTTTTGCTTACTCAAAAGCTTCAATTTTGACCAATTTCAGGCACATAAATGACTTTAAACACACTTATTCTAGTTGAAAAAGTCATAATTCACATCCAACAGTCGTTTGGAATCAAAAGATTAAATGTTAAAATTTCATCAATATGGACCATTTTGGGGATGTTCGACAGGTCCGGAGTCATCGTTTTTCATCAGAAAATGAATTTTTCGGACTGTACCAAAAATGATTCAAAATGTCAAATGGATCGTGCCTCATGTTGAATAACCACTTTTTTACCCCTCAGAGTGACCAAAATTGCCATTTTTACAGAGTTTTGCTTACTCAAAAGCTTAAATTTTAACCAAATTCAGGCACATAAATGACTTTAAACACACTTATTTTAATTGAAAAAGTCATAATTCACATCCAACAGTCGTCTGGAGTCAAAAGATTAAATGTTAAAATTTCATCGATATGGACCATTTTGGGCACCTTCGACAGGTCCGGAGTCATCGTTTTTCATCAGAAAATTAATTTTTCGGACTATACCAAAAATGATTCAAAATGTCAAATGGATCGTGCCTCATGTTGAATAACCACTTTTTAACCCCTCAGAGTGACCAAAATTGCCATTTTTACAGAGTTTTGCTTACTCAAAAGCTTAAATTTTAACCAATTTCAGGCACATAAATGACTTTAAACACACTTATTTTAATTGAAAAAGTCATAATTCACATCGAACAGTCGTCTGGAGTCAAAAGATTAAATGTTAAAATTTCATCGATATGGACCATTTTGGGCACCTTCGACAGGTCCGGAGTCATCGTTTTTCATCAGAAAATTAATTTTTCGGACTATACCAAAAATGATTCAAAATGTCAAATGGATCGTGCCTCATGTTGAATAACCACTTTTTAACCCCTCAGAGTGACCAAAATTGCCATTTTTACAGAGTTTTGCTTACTCAAAAGCTTCAATTTTGACAAATTTCAGGCACATAAATGACTTTAAACACACTTATTTTAGTTGAAAAAGTCATAATTCACATCCAACAGTCGTTTGGAGTCAAAAGATTAAATGTTAAAATTTCATCGATATGGACCATTTTGGGCACCTTCGACAGGTCCGGAGTCATCGTTTTTCATCAGAAAATTAATTTTTCGGACTATACCAAAAATGATTCAAAATGTCAAATGGATCGTGCCTCATGTTGAATAACCACTTTTTAACCCCTCAGAGTGACCAAAATTGCCATTTTTACAGAGTTTTGCTTACTCAAAAGCTTCAATTTTGACCAATTTCAGGCACATAAATGACTTTAAACACACTTATTTTAGTTGAAAAAGTCATAATTCACATCCAACAGTTGTTTGGAGTCAAAAGATTAAATGTTAAAATTTCATCCATATTGACCATTTTAGGAACGTTCGACAGGTCCGGAGTCATCGTTTTTCATCAGAAAATACATTTTTCGGACTGTACCAAAAATGATTCAAAATGTCAGATGGATCATGCCTCATGTTGAATAACCAGTTTTTAACCCCTCAGAGTGAACAAAATTGCCATTTTTACAGAGTTTTGCTTACTCAAAAGCTTCAATTTTGACCAATTTCAGGCACATAAATGACTTTAAACACACTTATTTTAGTTGAAAAAGTCATAATTCACATCCAACAGTCGTTTGGAATCAAAAGATTAAAAGTTAAAATTTCATCAATATGGACCATTTTGGGGATGTTCGACAGGTCCGGAGTCATCGTTTTTCATCAGAAAATGAATTTTTTGGACTGTACCAAAAATGATTCAAAATGTCAAATGGATCGTGCCTCATGTTGAATAACCACTTTTTTACCCCTCAGAGTGACCAAAATTGCCATTTTTACAGAGTTTTGCTTACTCAAAAGCTTCAATTTTAACCAATTTCAGGCACATAAATGACTTTAAACACACTTATTTAAATTGAAAAAGTCATAATTCACATCCAACACTCGTCTGGAGTCAAAAGATTAAATGTTAAAATTTTATCGATATGGACCATTTTGGGCACCTTCGACAGGTCCGGAGTCATCGTTTTTCATCAGAAAATTAATTATTCGGACTATACCAAAAATTATTCAAAATGTCAAATGGATCGTGCCTCATGTTGAATAACCACTTTTTAACCCCTCAGAGTGAACAAAATTGCCATTTTTACAGAGTTTTGCTTACTCAAAAGCTTCAATTTTGACCAATTTCAGGCACATAAATGACTTTAAACACACTTATTTTAGTTGAAAAAGTCATAATTCACATCCAACAGTCATTTGGAGTCAAAAGATTAAATGTTAAAATTTCATCCATATTGACCATTTTGGGAAGGTTCGACAGGTCCGGAGTCATCGTTTTTCATCAGAAAATTAATTTTTGGACTGTACCAAAAATGATTCAAAATGTCAAATGGATCGTGCCTCATGTTGAATAACCACTTTTTAACCCCTCAGAGTGACCAAAATTGCCATTTTTACAGAGTTTTGCTTACTCAAAAGCTTCAATTTTGACTAATTTTAGGCACATAAATGACTTTAAACACACTTATTTTAGTTGAAAAAGTCATAATTCACATCCAACAGTCATTTGGAGTCAAAAGATTAAATGTTAAAATTTCATCCATATTGACCATTTTGGGAACGTTTGACAGGTCCGGAGTCATCGTTTTTCATCAGAAAAATAATTTTTTGAACTGTACCAAAAATTATTAAAAATGTCAAATGGATCGTGCCTCATGTTGAATAACCACTTTTTAACCCCTCAGAGTGACCAAAATTGCCATTTTTACAGAGTTTTGCTTACTCAAAAGCTTCAATTTTGACCAATTTCAGGCACATAAATGACTTTAAACACACTTATTTTAGTTGAAAAAGTCTTAATTCACATCCAACAGTCGTCTGGAGTCAAAAGATTAAATGTTAAAATGTCATCGATATGGACCATTTTGGGGGACGTTCGACAGGTCCGGAGTCACCGTTTTTCATCAGAAAATTAATTTTTCGGACTATACCAAAAATGATTCAAAATGTCAAATGGATCGTGCCTCATGTAGAATAACCACTTTTTAACCCCTCAGAGTGACCAAAATTGCCATTTTTACAGAGTTTTGCTTACTCAAAAGCTTCAATTTTGACCAATTTCAGGCACATAAATGACTTTAAACACACTTATTTTAATTGAAAAAGTCATAATTCACATCCAACAGTCGTCTGGAGTCAAAAGATTAAATGTTAAAATTTCATCGATATGGACCATTTGGGGCACGTTCGACAGGTCAGGAGTCCTCGTTTTTCATCAGAAAATTAATTTTTCGCACTATACCAAAAATGATTCAAAATGTCAAATGGATCGTGCCTCATGTAGAATAACCACTTTTTAACCCCTCAGAGTGACCAAAATTGCCATTTTTACAGAGTTTTGCTTACTCAAAAGCTTCAATTTTGACCAATTTCAGGCACATAAATGACTTTAAACACACTTATTTTAATTGAAAAAGTCATAATTCACATCCAACAGTCGTTTGGAATCAAAAGATTAAATGTTAAAATTTCATCAATATGGACCATTTTGGGGATTTTCGACAGGTCCGGAGTCATCGTTTTTCATCAGAAAATGAATTTTTTGGACTGTACCAAAAATGATTCAAAATGTCAAATGGATCGTGCCTCATGTTGAATAACCACTTTTTTACCCCTCAGAGTGACCAAAATTGCCATTTTTACAGAGTTTTGCTTACTCAAAAGCTTAAATTTTAACCAATTTCAGGCACATAAATGACTTTAAACACACTTATTTTAATTGAAAAAGTCATAATTCACATCCAACAGTCGTCTGGAGTCAAAAGATTAAATGTTAAAATTTCATCGATATGGACCATTTTGGGCACCTTCGACAGGTCCGGAGTCATCGTTTTTCATCAGAAAATTAATTTTTCGGACTTTACCAAAAATGATTCAAAATGTCTAATGGATCGTGCCTCATGTTGAATAACCACTTTTTAACCCCTCAGAGTGACCAAAATTGCCATTTTTACAGAGTTTTGCTTACTCAAAAGCTTCAATTTTGACAAATTTCAGGCACATAAATGACTTTAAACACACTTATTTTAGTTGAAAAAGTCATAATTCACATCCAACAGTCGTTTGGAGTCAAAAGATTAAATGTTAAAATTTCATCGATATGGACCATTTTGGGGACGTTCGACAGGTCCGGAGTCATTGTTTTTCATCAGAAAATTAATTTTTAGGACTGTACCAAAAATAATTCAAAATGTCAAATGGATCGTGCCTCATGTTGAATAACCACTTTTTAACCTCTCAGAGTGACCAATATTGCCATTTTTACAGAGTTTTTGCTTACTCAAAAGCTTCAATTTTGACTAATTTCAGGCACATAAATGACTTTAAGCACACTTATTTTAGTTGAAAAAGTCATAATTCACATCCAACAGTCATTTGGAGTCAAAAGATTAAATGTTAAAATCTCATCCATATTGACCATTTTGGGAACGTTCGACAGGTCCGGAGTCATCGTTTTTCATCAGAAAAATAAATTTTCGGACTGTACCAAAAATGATTCAAAATGTCAGATGGATCGTGCCTCATGTTGAATAACCAGTTTTTAACCCCTCAGAGTGAACAAAATTGCCATTTTTACAGAGTTTTGCTTACTCAAAAGCTTCAATTTTGACCAATTTCAGGCACATAAATGACTTTAAACACACTTATTTTAGTTGAAAAAGTCATAATTCACATCCAACAGTCGTTTGGAATCAAAAGATTAAATGTTAAAATTTCATCAATATGGACCATTTTGGGGATGTTCGACAGGTCCGGAGTCATCGTTTTTCATCAGAAAATGAATTTTTTGGACTGTACCAAAAATGATTCAAAATGTCAAATGGATCGTGCCTCATGTTGAATAACCACTTTTTTACCCCTCAGAGTGACCAAAATTGCCATTTTTACAGAGTTTTGCTTACTCAAAAGCTTAAATTTTAACCAATTTCAGGCACATAAATGACTTTAAACACACTTATTTTAATTGAAAAAGTCATAATTCACATCCAACAGTCGTCTGGAGTCAAAAGATTAAATGTTAAAATTTCATCGATATGGACCATTTTGGGCACCTTCGACAGGTCCGGAGTCATCGTTTTTCATCAGAAAATTAATTTTTCGGACTATACCAAAAATTATTCAAAATGTCAAATGGATCGTGCCTCATGTTGAATAACCACTTTTTAACCCCTCAGAGTGACCAAAATTGCCATTTTTACAGAGTTTTGCTTACTCAAAAGCTTCAATTTTGACAAATTTCAGGCACATAAATGACTTTAAACACACTTATTTTAGTTGAAAAAGTCATAATTCACATCCAACAGTCGTTTGGAGTCAAAAGATTAAAAGTTAAAATTTCATCGATATGGACCATTTTGGGGACGTTCGACAGGTCCGGAGTCATTGTTTTTCATCAGAAAATTAATTTTTAGGACTGTACCAAAAAAAATTCAAAATGTCAAATGGATCGTGCCTCATGTGAATAACCACTTTATAACCCCTCAGAGTGACCAAAATTGCCATTTTTACAGAGTTTTGCTTACTCAAAAGCTTCAATTTTGACCAATTTCAGGCACATAAATGACTTTAAACACACTTATTTTAGTTGAAAAAGTCTTAATTCACATCCAACAGTCGTCTGGAGTCAAAAGATTAAATGTTAAAATGTCATCGATATGGACCATTTTGGGGGACGTTCGACAGGTCCGGAGTCACCGTTTTTCATCAGAAAATTAATTTTTCGGACTATACCAAAAATGATTCAAAATGTCAAATGGATCGTGCCTCATGTTGAATAACCACTTTTTAAACCCTCAGAGTGACCAAAATTGCCATTTTTACAGAGTTTTGCTTACTCAAAAGCTTCAATTTTGACAAATTTCAGGCACATAAATGACTTTAAACACACTTATTTTAGTTGAAAAAGTCATAATTCACATCCAACAGTCGTTTGGAGTCAAAAGATTAAATGTTAAAATTTCATTGATATGGACCATTTTGGGCACCTTCGACAGGTCCGGAGTCATCGTTTTTCATCAGAAAATTAATTTTTCGGACTATACCAAAAATGATTCAAAATGTCAAATGGATCGTGCCTCATGTTGAATAACCACTTTTTAACCCCTCAGAGTGACCAAAATTGCCATTTTTACAGAGTTTTGCTTACTCAAAAGCTTCAATTTTGACCAATTTCAGGCACATAAATGACTTTAAACACACTTATTTTAGTTGAAAAAGTCATAATTCACGTCCAACAGTTGTTTGGAGTCAAAAGATTAAATGTTAAAATTTCATCCATATTGACCATTTTAGGAACGTTCGACAGGTCCGGAGTCATCGTTTTTCATCAGAAAATGAATTTTTCGGACTGTACCAAAAATGATTCAAAATGTCAAATGGATCGTGCCTCATGTTGAATAACCACTTTTTTACCCCTCAGAGTGACCAAAATTGCCATTTTTACAGAGTTTTGCTTACTCAAAAGCTTAAATTTTAACCAAATTCAGGCACATAAATGACTTTAAACACACTTATTTTAATTGAAAAAGTCATAATTCACATCCAACAGTCGTCTGGAGTCAAAAGATTAAATGTTAAAATTTCATCGATATGGACCATTTTGGGCACCTTCGACAGGTCCGGAGTCATCGTTTTTCATCAGAAAATTAATTTTTCGGACTATACCAAAAATGATTCAAAATGTCAAATGGATCGTGCCTCATGTTGAATAACCACTTTTTAACCCCTCAGAGTGACCAAAATTGCCATTTTTACAGAGTTTTGCTTACTCAAAAGCTTAAATTTTAACCAATTTCAGGCACATAAATGACTTTAAACACACTTATTTTAATTGAAAAAGTCATAATTCACATCGAACAGTCGTCTGGAGTCAAAAGATTAAATGTTAAAATTTCATCGATATGGACCATTTTGGGCACCTTCGACAGGTCCGGAGTCATCGTTTTTCATCAGAAAATTAATTCTTCGGACTATACCAAAAATGATTCAAAATGTCAAATGGATCGTGCCTCATGTTGAATAACCACTTTTTAACCCCTCAGAGTGACCAAAATTGCCATTTTTACAGAGTTTTGCTTACTCAAAAGCTTCAATTTTGACAAATTTCAGGCACATAAATGACTTTAAACACACTTATTTTAGTTGAAAAAGTCATAATTCACATCCAACAGTCGTTTGGAGTCAAAAGATTAAATGTTAAAATTTCATCGATATGGACCATTTTGGGCACCTTCGACAGGTCCGGAGTCATCGTTTTTCATCAGAAAATTAATTTTTCGGACTATACCAAAAATGATTCAAAATGTCAAATGGATCGTGCCTCATGTTGAATAACCACTTTTTAACCCCTCAGAGTGACCAAAATTGCCATTTTTACAGAGTTTTGCTTACTCAAAAGCTTCAATTTTGACCAATTTCAGGCACATAAATGACTTTAAACACACTTATTTTAGTTGAAAAAGTCATAATTCACATCCAACAGTTGTTTGGAGTCAAAAGATTAAATGTTAAAATTTCATCCATATTGACCATTTTAGGAACGTTCGACAGGTCCGGAGTCATCGTTTTTCATCAGAAAATACATTTTTCGGACTGTACCAAAAATGATTCAAAATGTCAGATGGATCGTGCCTCATGTTGAATAACCAGTTTTTAACCCCTCAGAGTGAACAAAATTGCCATTTTTACAGAGTTTTGCTTACTCAAAAGCTTCAATTTTGACCAATTTCAGGCACATAAATGACTTTAAACACACTTATTTTAGTTGAAAAAGTCATAATTCACATCCAACAGTCGTTTGGAATCAAAAGATTAAATGTTAAAATTTCATCAATATGGACCATTTTGGGGATGTTCGACAGGTCCGGAGTCATCGTTTTTCATCAGAAAATGAATTTTTTGGACTGTACCAAAAATGATTCAAAATGTCAAATGGATCGTGCCTCATGTTGAATAACCACTTTTTAACCCCTCAGAGTGACCAAAATTGCCATTTCTACAGAGTTTTGCTTACTCAAAAGCTTCAATTTTGACAAATTTCAGGCACATAAATGACTTTAAACACACTTATTTTAGTTGAAAAAGTCATAATTCACATCCAACAGTCGTTTGGAGTCAAAAGATTAAATGTTAAAATTTCATCGATATGGACCATTTTGGGGACGTTCGACAGGTCCGGAGTCATTGTTTTTGATCAGAAAATTAATTTTTAGGACTGTACCAAAAATGATTCAAAATGTCAAATGGATCGTGCCTCATGTTGAATAACCACTTTTTAACCCCTCAGAGTGAACAAAATTGCCATTTTTACAGAGTTTTGCTTACTCAAAAGCTTCAATTTTGACCAATTTCAGGCACATAAATGACTTTAAACACACTTATTTTAGTTGAAAAAGTCATAATTCACATCCAACAGTCATTTGGAGTCAAAAGATTAAATGTTAAAATTTCATCCATATTGACCATTTTGGGAAGGTTCGACAGGTCCGGAGTCATCGTTTTTCATCAGAAAAATAATTTTTTGAACTGTACCAAAAATTATTAAAAATGTCAAATGGATCGTGCCTCATGTTGAATAACCACTTTTTAACCCCTCAGAGTGACCAAAATTGCCATTTTTACAGAGTTTTGCTTACTCAAAAGCTTCAATTTTGACCAATTTCAGGCACATAAATGACTTTAAACACACTTATTTTAGTTGAAAAAGTCTTAATTCACATCCAACAGTCGTCTGGAGTCAAAAGATTAAATGTTAAAATGTCATCGATATGGACCATTTTGGGGGACGTTCGACAGGTCCGGAGTCACCGTTTTTCATCAGAAAATTAATTTTTCGGACTATACCAAAAATGATTCAAAGTGTCAAATGGATCGTGCCTCATGTTGAATAACCACTTTTTAACCCCTCAGAGTGACCAAAATTGCCATTTTTACAGAGTTTTGCTTACTCAAAAGCTTCAATTTTGGCTAATTTCAGGCACATAAATGACTTTAAACACACCTATTTTAGTTGAAAAAGTCTTAATTCACATCCAACAGTCGTCTGGAGTCAAAAGATTAAATGTTAAAATTTCATCGATATGGACCATTTGGGGCACGTTCGACAGGTCAGGAGTCCTCGTTTTTCATCAGAAAATTAATTTTTCGCACTATACCAAAAATGATTCAAAATGTCAAATGGATCGTGCCTCATGTAGAATAACCACTTTTTAACCCCTCAGAGTGACCAAAATTGCCATTTTTACAGAGTTTTGCTTACTCAAAAGCTTCAATTTTGACCAATTTCAGGCACATAAATGACTTTAAACACACTTATTTTAATTGAAAAAGTCATAATTCACATCCAACAGTCGTCTGGAGTCAAAAGATTAAATGTTAAAATTTCATCGATATGGACCATTTGGGGCACGTTCGACAGGTCAGGAGTCCTCGTTTTTCATCAGAAAATTAATTTTTCGCACTATACCAAAAATGATTCAAAATGTCAAATGGATCGTGCCTCATGTAGAATAACCACTTTTTAACCCCTCAGAGTGACCAAAATTGCCATTTTTACAGAGTTTTGCTTACTCAAAAGCTTCAATTTTGACCAATTTCAGGCACATAAATGACTTTAAACACACTTATTTTAATTGAAAAAGTCATAATTCACATCCAACAGTCGTTTGGAATCAAAAGATTAAATGTTAAAATTTCATCAATATGGACCATTTTGGGGATTTTCGACAGGTCCGGAGTCATCGTTTTTCATCAGAAAATGAATTTTTTGGACTGTACCAAAAATGATTCAAAATGTCAAATGGATCGTGCCTCATGTTGAATAACCACTTTTTTACCCCTCAGAGTGACCAAAATTGCCATTTTTACAGAGTTTTGCTTACTCAAAAGCTTAAATTTTAACCAATTTCAGGCACATAAATGACTTTAAACACACTTATTTTAATTGAAAAAGTCATAATTCACATCCAACAGTCGTCTGGAGTCAAAAGATTAAATGTTAAAATTTCATCGATATGGACCATTTTGGGCACCTTCGACAGGTCCGGAGTCATCGTTTTTCATCAGAAAATTAATTTTTCGGACTATACCAAAAATGATTCAAAATGTCAAATGGATCGTGCCTCATGTTGAATAACCACTTTTTAACCCCTCAGAGTGACCAAAATTGCCATTTTTACAGAGTTTTGCTTACTCAAAAGCTTCAATTTTGACAAATTTCAGGCACATAAATGACTTTAAACACACTTATTTTAGTTGAAAAAGTCATAATTCACGTCCAACAGTTGTTTGGAGTCAAAAGATTAAATGTTAAAATTTCATCCATATTGACCATTTTAGGAACGTTCGACAGGTCCGGAGTCATCGTTTTTCATCAGAAAATACATTTTTCGGACTGTACCAAAAATGATTCAAAATGTCAGATGGATCGTGCCTCATGTTGAATAACCAGTTTTTAACCCCTCAGAGTGAACAAAATTGCCATTTTTACAGAGTTTTGCTTACTCAAAAGCTTCAATTTTGACCAATTTCAGGCACATAAATGACTTTAAACACACTTATTTTAGTTGAAAAAGTCATAATTCACATCCAACAGTCGTTTGGAATCAAAAGATTAAATGTTAAAATTTCATCAATATGGACCATTTTGGGGATGTTCGACAGGTCCGGAGTCATCGTTTTTCATCAGAAAATGAATTTTTTGGACTGTACCAAAAATGATTCAAAATGTCAAATGGATCGTGCCTCATGTTGAATAACCACTTTTTTACCCCTCAGAGTGACCAAAATTGCCATTTTTACAGAGTTTTGCTTACTCAAAAGCTTCAATTTTAACCAATTTCAGGCACATAAATGACTTTAAACACACTTATTTAAATTGAAAAAGTCATAATTCACATCCAACACTCGTCTGGAGTCAAAAGATTAAATGTTAAAATTTTATCGATATGGACCATTTTGGGCACCTTCGACAGGTCCGGAGTCATCGTTTTTCATCAGAAAATTAATTTTTAGGACTATACCAAAAATTATTCAAAATGTCAAATGGATCGTGCCTCATGTTGAATAACCACTTTTTAACCCCTCAGAGTGAACAAAATTGCCATTTTTACAGAGTTTTGCTTACTCAAAAGCTTCAATTTTGACCAATTTCAGGCACATAAATGACTTTAAACACACTTATTTTAGTTGAAAAAGTCATAATTCACATCCAACAGTCATTTGGAGTCAAAAGATTAAATGTTAAAATTTCATCGATATGGACCATTTTGGGAACGTTCGACAGGTCCGGAGTCATCGTTTTTCATCAGAAAATTAAGTTTTTGGACTGTACCAAAAATGATTCAAAATGTCAAATGGATCGTGCCTCATGTTGAATAACCACTTTTTAACCCCTCAGAGTGACCAAAATTGCCATTTTTACAGAGTTTTGCTTACTCAAAAGCTTCAATTTTGACTAATTTTAGGCACATAAATGACTTTAAACACACTTATTTTAGTTGAAAAAGTCATAATTCACATCCAACAGTCATTTGGAGTCAAAAGATTAAATGTTAAAATTTCATCCATATTGACCATTTTGGGAACGTTTGACAGGTCCGGAGTCATCGTTTTTCATCAGAAAAATAATTTTTCGAACTGTACCAAAAATTATTAAAAATGTCAAATGGATCGTGCCTCATGTTGAATAACCACTTTTTAACCCCTCAGAGTGACCAAAATTGCCATTTTTACAGAGTTTTGCTTACTCAAAAGCTTCAATTTTGACCAATTTCAGGCACATAAATGACTTTAAACAGACTTATTTTAGTTGAAAAAGTCTTAATTCACATCCAACAGTCGTCTGGAGTCAAAAGATTAAATGTTAAAATTTCATCGATATGGACCATTTGGGGCACGTTCGACAGGTCAGGAGTCCTCGTTTTTCATCAGAAAATTAATTTTTCGCACTATACCAAAAATGATTCAAAATGTCAAATGGATCGTGCCTCATGTAGAATAACCACTTTTTTACCCCTCAGAGTGACCAAAATTGCCATTTTTACAGAGTTTTGCTTACTCAAAAGCTTCAATTTTGACAAATTTCAGGCACATAAATGACTTTAAACACACTTATTTTAGTTGAAAAAGTCATAATTCACGTCCAACAGTTGTTTGGAGTCAAAAGATTAAATGTTAAAATTTCATCCATATTGACCATTTTAGGAACGTTCGACAGGTCCGGAGTCATCGTTTTTCATCAGAAAATACATTTTTCGGACTGTACCAAAAATGATTCAAAATGTCAGATGGATCGTGCCTCATGTTGAATAACCAGTTTTTAACCCCTCAGAGTGAACAAAATTGCCATTTTTACAGAGTTTTGCTTACTCAAAAGCTTCAATTTTGACCAATTTCAGGCACATAAATGACTTTAAACACACTTATTTTAGTTAAAAAAGTCATAATTCACATCCAACAGTCGTTTGGAATCAAAAGATTAAATGTTAAAATGTCATCAATATGGACCATTTTGGGGATGTTCGACAGGTCCGGAGTCATCGTTTTTCATCAGAAAATGAATTTTTTGGACTGTACCAAAAATGATTCAAAATGTCAAATGGATCGTGCCTCATGTTGAATAACCACTTTTTTACCCCTCAGAGTGACCAAAATTGCCATTTTTACAGAGTTTTGCTTACTCAAAAGCTTCAATTTTAACCAATTTCAGGCACATAAATGACTTTAAACACACTTATTTAAATTGAAAAAGTCATAATTCACATCCAACACTCGTCTGGAGTCAAAAGATTAAATGTTAACATTTTATCGATATGGACCATTTTGGGCACCTTCGACAGGTCCGGAGTCATCGTTTTTCATCAGAAAATTAATTTTTAGGACTATACCAAAAATTATTCAAAATGTCAAATGGATCGTGCCTCATGTTGAATAACCACTTTTTAACCCCTCAGAGTGAACAAAATTGCCATTTTTACAGAGTTTTGCTTACTCAAAAGCTTCAATTTTGACCAATTTCAGGCACATAAATGACTTTAAACACACTTATTTTAGTTGAAAAAGTCATAATTCACATCCAACAGTCATTTGGAGTCAAAAGATTAAATGTTAAAATTTCATCGATATGGACCATTTTGGGAACGTTCGACGGGTCCGGAGTCATCGTTTTTCATCAGAAAATTAAGTTTTTGGACTGTACCAAAAATGATTCAAAATGTCAAATGGATCGTGCCTCATGTTGAATAACCACTTTTTAACCCCTCAGAGTGACCAAAATTGCCATTTTTACAGAGTTTTGCTTACTCAAAAGCTTCAATTCTGACTAATTTTAGGCACATAAATGACTTTAAACACACTTATTTTAGTTGAAAAAGTCATAATTCACATCCAACAGTCATTTGGAGTCAAAAGATTAAATGTTAAAATTTCATCCATATTGACCATTTTGGGAACGTTTGACAGGTCCGGAGTCATCGTTTTTCATCAGAAAAATAATTTTTCGAACTGTACCAAAAATTATTAAAAATGTCAAATGGATCGTGCCTCATGTTGAATAACCACTTTTTAACCCCTCAGAGTGACCAAAATTGCCATTTTTACAGAGTTTTGCTTACTCAAAAGCTTCAATTTTGACCAATTTCAGGCACATAAATGACTTTAAACAGACTTATTTTAGTTGAAAAAGTCTTAATTCACATCCAACAGTCGTCTGGAGTCAAAAGATTAAATGTTAAAATTTCATCGATATGGACCATTTGGGGCACGTTCGACAGGTCAGGAGTCCTCGTTTTTCATCAGAAAATTAATTTTTCGCACTATACCAAAAATGATTCAAAATGTCAAATGGATCGTGCCTCATGTAGAATAACCACTTTTTAACCCCTCAGAGTGACCAAAATTGCCATTTTTACAGAGTTTTGCTTACTCAAAAGCTTCAATTTTGACCAATTTCAGGCACATAAATGACTTTAAACACACTTATTCTAGTTGAAAAAGTCATAATTCACATCCAACAGTCGTTTGGAATCAAAAGATTAAATGTTAAAATTTCATCGATATGGACCATTTTGGGCACCTTCGACAGGTCCGGAGTCATCGTTTTTCATCAGAAAATGAATTTTTCGGACTGTACCAAAAATGATTCAAAATGTCAAATGGATCGTGCCTCATGTTGAATAACCACTTTTTTACCCCTCAGAGTGACCAAAATTGCCATTTTTACAGAGTTTTGCTTACTCAAAAGCTTAAATTTTAACCAATTTCAGGCACATAAATGACTTTAAACACACTTATTTTAATTGAAAAAGTCATAATTCACATCCAACAGTCGTCTGGAGTCAAAAGATTAAATGTTAAAATTTCATCGATATGGACCATTTTGGGCACCTTCGACAGGTCCGGAGTCATCGTTTTTCATCAGAAAATTAATTTTTTGGACTATACCAAAAATGATTCAAAATGTCAAATGGATCGTGCCTCATGTTGAATAACCACTTTTTAACCCCTCAGAGTGACCAAAATTGCCATTTTTACAGAGTTTTGCTTACTCAAAAGCTTCAATTTTGGCTAATTTCAGGCACATAAATGACTTTAAACACACCTATTTTAGTTGAAAAAGTCTTAATTCACATCCAACAGTCGTCTGGAGTCAAAAGATTAAATGTTAAAATTTCATCGATATGGACCATTTGGGGCACGTTCGACAGGTCAGGAGTCCTCGTTTTTCATCAGAAAATTAATTTTTCGCACTATACCAAAAATGATTCAAAATGTCAAATGGATCGTGCCTCATGTAGAATAACCACTTTTTAACCCCTCAGAGTGACCAAAATTGCCATTTTTACAGAGTTTTGCTTACTCAAAAGCTTCAATTTTGACCAATTTCAGGCACATAAATGACTTTAAACACACTTATTTTAATTGAAAAAGTCATAATTCACATCCAACAGTCGTTTGGAATCAAAAGATTAAATGTTAAAATTTCATCAATATGGACCATTTTGGGGATTTTCGACAGGTCCGGAGTCATCGTTTTTCATCAGAAAATGAATTTTTTGGACTGTACCAAAAATGATTCAAAATGTCAAATGGATCGTGCCTCATGTTGAATAACCACTTTTTTACCCCTCAGAGTGACCAAAATTGCCATTTTTACAGAGTTTTGCTTACTCAAAAGCTTAAATTTTAACCAATTTCAGGCACATAAATGACTTTAAACACACCTATTTTAATTGAAAAAGTCATAATTCACATCCAACAGTCGTCTGGAGTCAAAAGATTAAATGTTAAAATTTCATCGATATGGACCATTTTGGGCACCTTCGACAGGTCCGGAGTCATCGTTTTTCATCAGAAAATTAATTTTTCGGACTATACCAAAAATGATTCAAAATGTCTAATGGATCGTGCCTCATGTTGAATAACCACTTTTTAACCCCTCAGAGTGACCAAAATTGCCATTTTTACAGAGTTTTGCTTACTCAAAAGCTTCAATTTTGACAAATTTCAGGCACATAAATGACTTTAAACACACTTATTTTAGTTGAAAAAGTCATAATTCACATCCAACAGTCGTTTGGAGTCAAAAGATTAAATGTTAAAATTTCATCGATATGGACCATTTTGGGGACGTTCGACAGGTCCGGAGTCATTGTTTTTCATCAGAAAATTAATTTTTAGGACTGTACCAAAAATAATTCAAAATGTCAAATGGATCGTGCCTCATGTTGAATAACCACTTTTTAACCTCTCAGAGTGACCAATATTGCCATTTTTACAGAGTTTTTGCTTACTCAAAAGCTTCAATTTTGACTAATTTCAGGCACATAAATGACTTTAAGCACACTTATTTTAGTTGAAAAAGTCATAATTCACATCCAACAGTCATTTGGAGTCAAAAGATTAAATGTTAAAATCTCATCCATATTGACCATTTTGGGAACGTTCGACAGGTCCGGAGTCATCGTTTTTCATCAGAAAAATAAATTTTCGGACTGTACCAAAAATGATTCAAAATGTCAGATGGATCGTGCCTCATGTTGAATAACCAGTTTTTAACCCCTCAGAGTGACCAAAATTGCCATTTTTACAGAGTTTTGCTTACTCAAAAGCTTAAATTTTAACCAATTTCAGGCACATAAATGACTTTAAACACACTTATTTTAATTGAAAAAGTCATAATTCACATCCAACAGTCGTCTGGAGTCAAAAGATTAAATGTTAAAATTTCATCGATATGGACCATTTTGGGCACCTTCGACAGGTCCGGAGTCATCGTTTTTCATCAGAAAATTAATTTTTCGGACTATACCAAAAATGATTCAAAATGTCAAATGGATCGTGCCTCATGTTGAATAACCACTTTTTAACCCCTCAGAGTGACCAAAATTGCAATTTTTACAGAGTTTTGCTTACTCAAAAGCTTCAATTTTGACAAATTTCAGGCACATAAATGACTTTAAACACACTTATTTTAGTTGAAAAAGTCATAATTCACATCCAACAGTCGTTTGGAGTCAAAAGATTAAATGTTAACATTTCATCGATATGGACCATTTTGGGGACGTTCGACAGGTCCGGAGTCATTGTTTTTCATCAGAAAATTAATTTTTAGGACTGTACCAAAAAAAATTCAAAATGTCAAATGGATCGTGCCTCATGTGAATAACCACTTTATAACCCCTCAGAGTGACCAAAATTGCCATTTTTACAGAGTTTTGCTTACTCAAAAGCTTCAATTTTGACCAATTTCAGGCACATAAATGACTTTAAACACACTTATTTTAGTTGAAAAAGTCTTAATTCACATCCAACAGTCGTCTGGAGTCAAAAGATTAAATGTTAAAATGTCATCGATATGGACCATTTTGGGGGACGTTCGACAGGTCCGGAGTCACCGTTTTTCATCAGAAAATTAATTTTTCGGACTATACCAAAAATGATTCAAAATGTCAAATGGATCGTGCCTCATGTAGAATAACCACTTTTTAACCCCTCAGAGTGACCAAAATTGCCATTTTTACAGAGTTTTGCTTACTCAAAAGCTTCAATTTTGACCAATTTCAGGCACATAAATGACTTTAAACACACTTATTTTAGTTGAAAAAGTCATAATTCACATCCAACAGTCGTTTGGAGTCAAAAGATTAAATGTTAAAATTTCATCGATATGGACCATTTTGGGCACCTTCGACAGGTCCGGAGTCATCGTTTTTCATCAGAAAATTAATTATTCGGACTATACCAAAAATGATTCAAAATGTCAAATGGATCGTGCCTCATGTTGAATAACCACTTTTTAACCCCTCAGAGTGACCAAAATTGCCATTTTTACAGAGTTTTGCTTACTCAAAAGCTTCAATTTTGACAAATTTCAGGCACATAAATGACTTTAAACACACTTATCTTAGTTGAAAAAGTCATAATTCACATCCAACAGTCGTTTGGAGTCAAAAGATTAAATGTTAAAATTTCATCGATATGGACCATTTTGGGCACCTTCGACAGGTCCGGAGTCATCGTTTTTCATCAGAAAATAAATTTTTCGGACTATACCAAAAATGATTCAAAATGTCAAATGGATCGTGCCTCATGTTGAATAACCACTTTTTAAACCCTCAGAGTGACCAAAATTGCCATTTTTACAGAGTTTTGCTTACTCAAAAGCTTCAATTTTGACAAATTTCAGGCACATAAATGACTTTAAACACACTTATTTTAGTTGAAAAAGTCATAATTCACATCCAACAGTCGTTTGGAGTCAAAAGATTAAATGTTAAAATTTCATCGATATGGACCATTTTGGGCACCTTCGACAGGTCCGGAGTCATCGTTTTTCATCAGAAAATTAATTTTTCGGACTATACCAAAAATGATTCAAAATGTCAAATGGATCGTGCCTCATGTTGAATAACCACTTTTTAACCCCTCAGAGTGACCAAAATTGCCATTTTTACAGAGTTTTGCTTACTCAAAAGCTTCAATTTTGACAAATTTCAGGCACATAAATGACTTTAAACACACTTATTTTAGTTGAAAAAGTCATAATTCACGTCCAACAGTTGTTTGGAGTCAAAAGATTAAATGTTAAAATTTCATCCATATTGACCATTTTAGGAACGTTCGACAGGTCCGGAGTCATCGTTTTTCATCAGAAAATACATTTTTCGGACTGTACCAAAAATGATTCAAAATGTCAGATGGATCGTGCCTCATGTTGAATAACCAGTTTTTAACCCCTCAGAGTGAACAAAATTGCCATTTTTACAGAGTTTTGCTTACTCAAAAGCTTCAATTTTGACCAATTTCAGGCACATAAATGACTTTAAACACACTTATTTTAGTTAAAAAAGTCATAATTCACATCCAACAGTCGTTTGGAATCAAAAGATTAAATGTTAAAATGTCATCAATATGGACCATTTTGGGGATGTTCGACAGGTCCGGAGTCATCGTTTTTCATCAGAAAATGAATTTTTTGGACTGTACCAAAAATGATTCAAAATGTCAAATGGATCGTGCCTCATGTTGAATAACCACTTTTTTACCCCTCAGAGTGACCAAAATTGCCATTTTTACAGAGTTTTGCTTACTCAAAAGCTTCAATTTTAACCAATTTCAGGCACATAAATGACTTTAAACACACTTATTTAAATTGAAAAAGTCATAATTCACATCCAACACTCGTCTGGAGTCAAAAGATTAAATGTTAAAATTTTATCGATATGGACCATTTTGGGCACCTTCGACAGGTCTGGAGTCATCGTTTTTCATCAGAAAATTAATTTTTAGGACTATACCAAAAATTATTCAAAATGCCAAATGGATCGTGCCTCATGTTGAATAACCACTTTTTAACCCCTCAGAGTGAACAAAATTGCCATTTTTACAGAGTTTTGCTTACTCAAAAGCTTCAATTTTGACCAATTTCAGGCACATAAATGACTTTAAACACACTTATTTTAGTTGAAAAAGTCATAATTCACATCCAACAGTCATTTGGAGTCAAAAGATTAAATGTTAAAATTTCATCGATATGGACCATTTTGGGAACGTTCGACAGGTCCGGAGTCATCGTTTTTCATCAGAAAATTAAGTTTTTGGACTGTACCAAAAATGATTCAAAATGTCAAATGGATCGTGCCTCATGTTGAATAACCACTTTTTAACCCCTCAGAGTGACCAAAATTGCCATTTTTACAGAGTTTTGCTTACTCAAAAGCTTCAATTCTGACTAATTTTAGGCACATAAATGACTTTAAACACACTTATTTTAGTTGAAAAAGTCATAATTCACATCCAACAGTCATTTGGAGTCAAAAGATTAAATGTTAAAATTTCATCCATATTGACCATTTTGGGAACGTTTGACAGGTCCGGAGTCATCGTTTTTCATCAGAAAAATAATTTTTCGAACTGTACCAAAAATTATTAAAAATGTCAAATGGATCGTGCCTCATGTTGAATAACCACTTTTTAAGCCCTCAGAGTGACCAAAATTGCCATTTTTACAGAGTTTTGCTTACTCAAAAGCTTCAATTTTGACCAATTTCAGGCACATAAATGACTTTAAACAGACTTATTTTAGTTGAAAAAGTCTTAATTCACATCCAACAGTCGTCTGGAGTCAAAAGATTAAATGTTAAAATTTCATCGATATGGACCATTTGGGGCACGTTCGACAGGTCAGGAGTCCTCGTTTTTCATCAGAAAATTAATTTTTCGCACTATACCAAAAATGATTCAAAATGTCAAATGGATCGTGCCTCATGTAGAATAACCACTTTTTAACCCCTCAGAGTGACCAAAATTGCCATTTTTACAGAGTTTTGCTTACTCAAAAGCTTCAATTTTGACCAATTTCAGGCACATAAATGACTTTAAACACACTTATTCTAGTTGAAAAAGTCATAATTCACATCCAACAGTCGTTTGGAATCAAAAGATTAAATGTTAAAATTTCATCGATATGGACCATTTTGGGCACCTTCGACAGGTCCGGAGTCATCGTTTTTCATCAGAAAATGAATTTTTCGGACTGTACCAAAAATGATTCAAAATGTCAAATGGATCGTGCCTCATGTTGAATAACCACTTTTTTACCCCTCAGAGTGACCAAAATTGCCATTTTTACAGAGTTTTGCTTACTCAAAAGCTTAAATTTTAACCAATTTCAGGCACATAAATGACTTTAAACACACTTATTTTAATTGAAAAAGTCATAATTCACATCCAACAGTCGTCTGGAGTCAAAAGATTAAATGTTAGAATTTCATCGATATGGACCATTTTGGGCACCTTCGACAGGTCCGGAGTCATCGTTTTTCATCAGAAAATTAATTTTTCGGACTATACCAAAAATGATTCAAAATGTCAAATGGATCGTGCCTCATGTTGAATAACCACTTTTTAACCCCTCAGAGTGACTAAAATTGCCATTTTTACAGAGTTTTGCTTACTCAAAAGCTTCAATTTTGACCAATTTCAGGCACATAAATGACTTTAAACACACTTATTTTAGTTGAAAAAGTCATAATTCACATCCAACAGTCGTTTGGAATCAAAAGATTAAATGTTAAAATTTCATCAATATGGACCATTTTGGGGATGTTCGACAGGTCCGGAGTCATCGTTTTTCATCAGAAAATGAATTTTTTGGACTGTACCAAAAATGATTCAAAATGTCAAATGGATCGTGCCTCATGTTGAATAACCACTTTTTTACCCCTCAGAGTGACCAAAATTGCCATTTTTACAGAGTTTTGCTTACTCAAAAGCTTAAATTTTAACCAATTTCAGGCACATAAATGACTTTAAACACACTTATTTTAATTGAAAAAGTCATAATTCACATCCAACAGTCGTCTGGAGTCAAAAGATTAAATGTTAAAATTTCATCGATATGGACCATTTTGGGCACCTTCGACAGGTCCGGAGTCATCGTTTTTCATCAGAAAATTAATTTTTCGGACTATACCAAAAATGATTCAAAATGTCAAATGGATCGTGCCTCATGTTGAATAACCACTTTTTAACCCCTCAGAGTGACCAAAATTGCCATTTTTACAGAGTTTTGCTTACTCAAAAGCTTCAATTTTGACAAATTTCAGGCACATAAATGACTTTAAACACACTTATTTTAGTTGAAAAAGTCATAATTCACATCCAACAGTCGTTTGGAGTCAAAAGATTAAATGTTAAAATTTCATCGATATGGACCATTTTGGGCACCTTCGACAGGTCCGGAGTCATCGTTTTTCATCAGAAAATTAATTTTTCGGACTATACCAAAAATGATTCAAAATGTCAAATGGATCGTGCCTCATGTTGAATAACCACTTTTTAACCCCTCAGAGTGACCAAAATTGCCATTTTTACAGAGTTTTGCTTACTCAAAAGCTTCAATTTTGACCAATTTCAGGCACATAAATGACTTTAAACACACTTATTTTAGTTGAAAAAGTCATAATTCACATCCAACAGTTGTTTGGAGTCAAAAGATTAAATGTTAAAATTTCATCCATATTGACCATTTTAGGAACGTTCGACAGGTCCGGAGTCATCGTTTTTCATCAGAAAATACATTTTTCGGACTGTACCAAAAATGATTCAAAATGTCAGATGGATCGTGCCTCATGTTGAATAACCAGTTTTTAACCCCTCAGAGTGAACAAAATTGCCATTTTTACAGAGTTTTGCTTACTCAAAAGCTTCAATTTTGACCAATTTCAGGCACATAAATGACTTTAAACACACTTATTTTAGTTGAAAAAGTCATAATTCACATCCAACAGTCGTTTGGAATCAAAAGATTAAATGTTAAAATTTCATCAATATGGACCATTTTGGGGATGTTCGACAGGTCCGGAGTCATCGTTTTTCATCAGAAAATGAATTTTTTGGACTGTACCAAAAATGATTCAAAATGTCAAATGGATCGTGCCTCATGTTGAATAACCACTTTTTTACCCCTCAGAGTGACCAAAATTGCCATTTTTACAGAGTTTTGCTTACTCAAAAGCTTAAATTTTAACCAATTTCAGGCACATAAATGACTTTAAACACACTTATTTTAATTGAAAAAGTCATAATTCACATCCAACAGTCGTCTGGAGTCAAAAGATTAAATGTTAAAATTTCATCGATATGGACCATTTTGGGCACCTTCGACAGGTCCGGAGTCATCGTTTTTCATCAGAAAATTAATTTTTCGGACTATACCAAAAATGATTCAAAATGTCAAATGGATCGTGCCTCATGTTGAATAACCACTTTTTAACCCCTGAGAGTGACCAAAATTGCCATTTTTACAGAGTTTTGCTTACTCAAAAGCTTCAATTTTGACAAATTGCAGGCACATAAATGACTTTAAACACACTTATTTTAGTTGAAAAAGTCATAATTCACATCCAACAGTCGTTTGGAGTCAAAAGATTAAATGTTAAAATTTCATCGATATGGACCATTTTGGGCACCTTCGACAGGTCCGGAGTCATCGTTTTTCATCAGAAAATTAATTTTTCGGACCATACCAAAAATGATTCAAAATGTCAAATGGATCGTGCCTCATGTTGAATAACCACTTTTTAACCCCTCAGAGTGACTAAAATTGCCATTTTTACAGAGTTTTGCTTACTCAAAAGCTTCAATTTTGACCAATTTCAGGCACATAAATGACTTTAAACACACTTATTTTAGTTGAAAAAGTCATAATTCACATCCAACAGTCGTTTGGAATCAAAAGATTAAATGTTAAAATTTCATCAATATGGACCATTTTGGGGATGTTCGACAGGTCCGGAGTCATCGTTTTTCATCAGAAAATGAATTTTTTGGACTGTACCAAAAATGATTCAAAATGTCAAATGGATCGTGCCTCATGTTGAATAACCACTTTTTTACCCCTCAGAGTGACCAAAATTGCCATTTTTACAGAGTTTTGCTTACTCAAAAGCTTAAATTTTAACCAATTTCAGGCACATAAATGACTTTAAACACACTTATTTTAATTGAAAAAGTCATAATTCACATCCAACAGTCGTCTGGAGTCAAAAGATTAAATGTTAAAATTTCATCGATATGGACCATTTTGGGCACCTTCGACAGGTCCGGAGTCATCGTTTTTCATCAGAAAATTAATTTTTCGGACTATACCAAAAATGATTCAAAATGTCAAATGGATCGTGCCTCATGTTGAATAACCACTTTTTAACCCCTCAGAGTGACCAAAATTGCCATTTTTACAGAGTTTTGCTTACTCAAAAGCTTCAATTTTGACAAATTGCAGGCACATAAATGACTTTAAACACACTTATTTTAGTTGAAAAAGTCATAATTCACATCCAACAGTCGTTTGGAGTCAAAAGATTAAATGTTAAAATTTCATCGATATGGACCATTTTGGGCACCTTCGACAGGTCCGGAGTCATCGTTTTTCATCAGAAAATTAATTTTTCGGACTATACCAAAAATGATTCAAAATGTCAAATGGATCGTGCCTCATTTTGAATAACCACTTTTTAACCCCTCAGAGTGACCAAAATTGCCATTTTTACAGAGTTTTGCTTACTCAAAAGCTTCAATTTTGGCTAATTTCAGGCACATAAATGACTTTAAACACACCTATTTTAGTTGAAAAAGTCTTAATTCACATCCAACAGTCGTCTGGAGTCAAAAGATTAAATGTTAAAATTTCATCGATATGGACCATTTGGGGCACGTTCGACAGGTCAGGAGTCCTCGTTTTTCATCAGAAAATTAATTTTTCGCACTATACCAAAAATGATTCAAAATGTCAAATGGATCGTGCCTCATGTTGAATAACCACTTTTTAACCCCTCAGAGTGACCAAAATTGCCATTTTTACAGAGTTTTGCTTACTCAAAAGCTTCAATTTTGACCAATTTCAGGCACATAAATGACTTTAAACACACTTATTTTAGTTGAAAAAGTCATAATTCACATCCAACAGTCGTTTGGAATCAAAAGATTAAATGTTAAAATTTCATCAAAATGGACCATTTTGGGGAGTTCGACAGGTCCGGAGTCATCGTTTTTCATCAGAAAATGAATTTTTTGGACTGTACCAAAAATGATTCAAAATGTCAAATGGATCGTGCCTCATGTTGAATAACCACTTTTTTACCCCTCAGAGTGACCAAAATTGCCATTTTTACAGAGTTTTGCTTACTCAAAAGCTTAAATTTTAACCAATTTCAGGCACATAAATGACTTTAAACACACTTATTTTAATTGAAAAAGTCATAATTCACATCGAACAGTCGTCTGGAGTCAAAAGATTAAATGTTAAAATTTCATCGATATGGACCATTTTGGGCACCTTCGACAGGTCCGGAGTCATCGTTTTTCATCAGAAAATTAATTTTTCGGACTATACCAAAAATGATTCAAAATGTCAAATGGATCGTGCCTCATGTTGAATAACCACTTTTTAACCCCTCAGAGTGACCAAAATTGCCATTTTTACAGAGTTTTGCTTACTCAAAAGCTTCAATTTTGACAAATTTCAGGCACATAAATGACTTTAAACACACTTATTTTAGTTGAAAAAGTCATAATTCACATCCAACAGTCGTTTGGAGTCAAAAGATTAAATGTTAAAATTTCATCGATATGGACCATTTTGGGCACCTTCGACAGGTCCGGAGTCATCGTTTTTCATCAGAAAATTAATTTTTCGGACTATACCAAAAATGATTCAAAATGTCAAATGGATCGTGCCTCATGTTGAATAACCACTTTTTAACCCCTCAGAGTGACCAAAATTGCCATTTTTACAGAGTTTTGCTTACTCAAAAGCTTCAATTTTGACCAATTTCAGGCACATAAATGACTTTAAACACACTTATTTTAGTTGAAAAAGTCATAATTCACATCCAACAGTTGTTTGGAGTCAAAAGATTAAATGTTAAAATTTCATCCATATTGACCATTTTAGGAACGTTCGACAGGTCCGGAGTCATCGTTTTTCATCAGAAAATACATTTTTCGGACTGTACCAAAAATGATTCAAAATGTCAGATGGATCGTGCCTCATGTTGAATAACCAGTTTTTAACCCCTCAGAGTGAACAAAATTGCCATTTTTACAGAGTTTTGCTTACTCAAAAGCTTCAATTTTGACCAATTTCAGGCACATAAATGACTTTAAACACACTTATTTTAGTTGAAAAAGTCATAATTCACATCCAACAGTCGTTTGGAATCAAAAGATTAAATGTTAAAATTTCATCAATATGGACCATTTTGGGGATGTTCGACAGGTCCGGAGTCATCGTTTTTCATCAGAAAATGAATTTTTTGGACTGTACCAAAAATGATTCAAAATGTCAAATGGATCGTGCCTCATGTTGAATAACCACTTTTTTACCCCTCAGAGTGACCAAAATTGCCATTTTTACAGAGTTCTGCTTACTCAAAAGCTTCAATTTTAACCAATTTCAGGCACATAAATGACTTTAAACACACTTATTTAAATTGAAAAAGTCATAATTCACATCCAACACTCGTCTGGAGTCAAAAGATTAAATGTTAAAATTTTATCGATATGGACCATTTTGGGCACCTTCGACAGGTCCGGAGTCATCGTTTTTCATCAGAAAATTAATTATTCGGACTATACCAAAAATTATTCAAAATGTCAAATGGATCGTGCCTCATGTTGAATAACCACTTTTTAACCCCTCAGAGTGACCAAAATTGCCATTTTTACAGAGTTTTGCTTACTCAAAAGCTTCAATTTTGACAAATTTCAGGCACATAAATGACTTTAAACACACTTATTTTAGTTGAAAAAGTCATAATTCACATCCAACAGTCGTTTGGAGTCAAAAGATTAAATGTTAAAATTTCATCGATATGGACCATTTTGGGGACGTTCGACAGGTCCGGAGTCATTGTTTTTCATCAGAAAATTAATTTTTAGGACTGTACCAAAAATTATTCAAATGTCAAATGGATCGTGCCTCATGTTGAATAACCACTTTTTAACCCCTCATGGTGAACAAAATTGCCATTTTTACAGAGTTTTGCTTACTCAAAAGCTTCAATTTTGACCAATTTCAGGCACATAAATGACTTTAAACACACTTATTTTAGTTGAAAAAGTCATAATTCACATCCAACAGTCATTTGGAGTCAAAAGATTAAATGTTAAAATTTCATCCATATTGACCATTTTGGGAATGTTTGACAGGTCCGGAGTCATCGTTTTTCATCAGAAAAATAATTTTTTGAACTGTACCAAAAATTATTAAAAATGTCAAATGGATCGTGCCTCATGTTGAATAACCACTTTTTAACCCCTCAGAGTGACCAAAATTGCCATTTTTACAGAGTTTTGCTTACTCAAAAGCTTCAATTTTGACAAATTTCAGGCACATAAATGACTTTAAACACACTTATTTTAGTTGAAAAAGTCATAATTCACATCCAACAGTCGTTTGGAGTGAAAAGATTAAATGTTAAAATTTCATCGATATGGACCATTTTGGGGACGTTCGACAGGTCCGGAGTCATTGTTTTTCATCAGAAAATTAATTTTTAGGACTGTACCAAAAATAATTCAAAATGTCAAATGGATCGTGCCTCATGTTGAATAACCACTTTTTAACCCCTCAGAGTGACCAATATTGCCATTTTTACAGAGTTTTTGCTTACTCAAAAGCTTCAATTTTGACTAATTTCAGGCACATAAATGACTTTAAGCACACTTATTTTAGTTGAAAAAGTCATAATTCACATCCAACAGTCATTTGGAGTCAAAAGATTAAATGTTAAAATCTCATCCATATTGACCATTTTGGGAACGTTCGACAGGTCCGGAGTCATCGTTTTTCATCAGAAAAATAAATTTTCGGACTGTACCAAAAATGATTCAAAATGTCAAATGGATCGTGCCTCATGTTGAATAACCACTTTTTAACCCCTCAGAGTGACCAAAATTGCCATTTTTACAGAGTTTTGCTTACTCAAAAGCTTCAATTTTGACCAATTTCAGGCACATAAATGACTTTAAACACACTTATTTTAGTTGAAAAAGTCATAACTCACATCCAACAGTCATTTGGAGTCAAAAGATTAAATGTTAAAATCTCATCCATATTGACCATTTTGGGAACGTTCGACAGGTCCGGAGTCATCGTTTTTCATCAGAAAAATAAATTTTCGGACTGTACCAAAAATGATTCAAAATGTCAAATGGATCGTGCCTCATGTTGAATAACCACTTTTTAACCCCTCAGAGTGACCAAAATTGCCATTTTTACAGAGTTTTGCTTACTCAAAAGCTTCAATTTTGACCAATTTCAGGCACATAAATGACTTTAAACACACTTATTTTAGTTGAAAAAGTCATAAATCACATCCAACAGTCGTTTGGAATCAAAAGATTAAATGTTAAAATTTCATCAATATGGACCATTTTGGGGATTTTCGACAGGTCCGGAGTCATCGTTTTTCATCAGAAAATGAATTTTTTGGACTGTACCAAAAATGATTCAAAATGTCAAATGGATCGTGCCTCATGTTGAATAACCACTTTTTTACCCCTCAGAGTGACCAAAATTGCCATTTTTACAGAGTTTTGCTTACTCAAAAGCTTAAATTTTAACCAATTTCAGGCACATAAATGACTTTAAACACACTTATTTTAATTGAAAAAGTCATAATTCACATCCAACAGTCGTCTGGAGTCAAAAGATTAAATGTTAAAATTTCATCGATATGGACCATTTTGGGCACCTTCGACAGGTCCGGAGTCATCGTTTTTCATCAGAAAATTAATTTTTCGGACTATACCAAAAATGATTCAAAATGTCAAATGGATCGTGCCTCATGTTGAATAACCACTTTTTAACCCCTCAGAGTGACCAAAATTGCCATTTTTACAGAGTTTTGCTTACTCAAAAGCTTCAATTTTGACAAATTTCAGGCACATAAATGACTTTAAACACACTTATTTTAGTTGAAAAAGTCATAATTCACATCCAACAGTCGTTTGGAGTGAAAAGATTAAATGTTAAAATTTCATCGATATGGACCATTTTGGGGACGTTCGACAGGTCCGGAGTCATTGTTTTTCATCAGAAAATTAATTTTTAGGACTGTACCAAAAATAATTCAAAATGTCAAATGGATCGTGCCTCATGTTGAATAACCACTTTTTAACCCCTCAGAGTGACCAATATTGCCATTTTTACAGAGTTTTTGCTTACTCAAAAGCTTCAATTTTGACTAATGTCAGGCACATAAATGACTTTAAGCACACTTATTTTAGTTGAAAAAGTCATAATTCACATCCAACAGTCATTTGGAGTCAAAAGATTAAATGTTAAAATCTCATCCATATTGACCATTTTGGGAACGTTCGACAGGTCCGGAGTCATCGTTTTTCATCAGAAAAATAAATTTTCGGACTGTACCAAAAATGATTCAAAATGTCAAATGGATCGTGCCTCATGTTGAATAACCACTTTTTAACCCCTCAGAGTGACCAAAATTGCCATTTTTACAGAGTTTTGCTTACTCAAAAGCTTCAATTTTGACCAATTTCAGGCACATAAATGACTTTAAACACACTTATTTTAGTTGAAAAAGTCATAACTCACATCCAACAGTCATTTGGAGTCAAAAGATTAAATGGTAAAATTTCATCCATATTGACCATTTTGGGAACGTTCGACAGGTCCGGAGTCATCGTTTTTCATCAGAAAATTAATTTTTGGACTGTACCAAAAATGATTCAAAATGTCAAATGGATCGTGCCTCATGTTGAATAACCACTTTTTAACCCCTCAGAGTGACCAAAATTGCCATTTTTACAGAGTTTTGCTTACTCAAAAGCTTCAATTTTGACTAATTTAAGGCACATAAATGACTTTAAACACACTTATTTTAGTTGAAAAAGTCATAATTCACATCCAACAGTCATTTGGAGTCAAAAGATTAAATGTTAAAATTTCATCCATATTGACCATTTTGGGAACGTTTGACAGGTCCGGAGTCATCGTTTTTCATCAGAAAAATAATTTTTCGAACTGTACCAAAAATTATTAAAAATGTCAAATGGATCGTGCCTCATGTTGAATAACCACTTTTTAACCCCTCAGAGTGACCAAAATTGCCATTTTTACAGAGTTTTGCTTACTCAAAAGCTTCAATTTTGACCAATTTCAGGCACATAAATGACTTTAAACACACTTATTTTAGTTGAAAAAGTCTTAATTCACATCCAACAGTCGTCTGGAGTCAAAAGATTAAATGTTAAAATGTCATCGATATGGACCATTTTGGGGGACGTTCGACAGGTCCGGAGTCACCGTTTTTCATCAGAAAATTAATTTTTCGGACTATACCAAAAATGATTCAAAATGTCAAATGGATCGTGCCTCATGTTGAATAACCACTTTTTAAACCCTCAGAGTGACCAAAATTGCCATTTTTACAGAGTTTTGCTTACTCAAAAGCTTCAATTTTGGCTAATTTCAGGCACATAAATGACTTTAAACACACCTATTTTAGTTGAAAAAGTCTTAATTCACATCCAACAGTCGTCTGGAGTCAAAAGATTAAATGTTAAAATTTCATCGATATGGACCATTTGGGGCACGTTCGACAGGTCAGGAGTCCTTGTCTTTCATCAGAAAATTAATTTTTCGCACTATACCAAAAATGATTCAAAATGTCAAATGGATCGTGCCTCATGTAGAATAACCACTTTTTAACCCCTCAGAGTGACCAAAATTGCCATTTTTACAGAGTTTTGCTTACTCAAAAGCTTCAATTTTGACCAATTTCAGGCACATAAATGACTTTAAACACACTTATTCTAGTTGAAAAAGTCTTAATTCACATCCAACAGTCGTTTGGAATCAAAAGATTAAATGTTAAAATTTCATCAATATGGACCATTTTGGGGATGTTCGACAGGTCCGGAGTCATCGTTTTTCATCAGAAAATGAATTTTTCGGACTGTACCAAAAATGATTCAAAATGTCAAATGGATCGTGCCTCATGTTGAATAACCACTTTTTTACCCCTCAGAGTGACCAAAATTGCCATTTTTACAGAGTTTTGCTTACTCAAAAGCTTAAATTTTAACCAATTTCAGGCACATAAATGACTTTAAACACACTTATTTTAATTGAAAAAGTCATAATTCACATCCAACAGTCGTCTGGAGTCAAAAGATTAAATGTTAAAATTTCATCGATATGGACCATTTTGGGCACCTTCGACAGATCCGGAGTCATCGTTTTTCATCAGAAAATAAATTTTTCGGACTATACCAAAAATGATTCAAAATGTCAAATGGATCGTGCCTCATGTTGAATAACCACTTTTTAACCCCTCAGAGTGACCAAAATTGCCATTTTTACAGAGTTTTGCTTACTCAAAAGCTTCAATTTTGACAAATTTCAGGCACATAAATGACTTTAAACACACTTATTTTAGTTGAAAAAGTCATAATTCACATCCAACAGTCGTTTGGAGTCAAAAGATTAAATGTTAAAATTTCATCGATATGGACCATTTTGGGGACGTTCGACAGGTCCGGAGTCATTGTTTTTCATCAGAAAATTAATTTTTAGGACTGTACCAAAAATAATTCAAAATGTCAAATGGATCGTGCCTCATGTTGAATAACCACTTTTTAACCCCTCAGAGTGACCAATATTGCCATTTTTACAGAGTTTTTGCTTACTCAAAAGCTTCAATTTTGACTAATTTCAGGCACATAAATGACTTTAAGCACACTTATTTTAGTTGAAAAAGTCATAATTCACATCCAACAGTCATTTGGAGTCAAAAGATTAAATATTAAAATCTCATCCATATTGACCATTTTGGGAACGTTCGACAGGTCCGGAGTCATCGTTTTTCATCAGAAAAATAAATTTTCGGACTGTACCAAAAATGATTCAAAATGTCAAATGGATCGTGCCTCATGTTGAATAACCACTTTTTAACCCCTCAGAGTGACCAAAATTGCCATTTTTACAGAGTTTTGCTTACTCAAAAGCTTCAATTTTGACCAATTTCAGGCACATAAATGACTTTAAACACACTTATTTTAGTTGAAAAAGTCATAACTCACATCCAACAGTCATTTGGAGTCAAAAGATTAAATGTTAAAATTTCATCCATATTGACCATTTTGGGAACGTTCGACAGGTCCGGAGTCATCGTTTTTCATCAGAAAATTAATTTTTCGGACTGTACCAAAAATGATTCAAAATGTCAGATGGATCGTGCCTCATGTTGAATAACCAGTTTTTAACCCCTCAGAGTGAACAAAATTGCCATTTTTACAGAGTTTTGCTTACTCAAAAGCTTCAATTTTGACAAATTTCAGGCACATAAATGACTTTAAACACACTTATTTTAGTTGAAAAAGTCATAATTCACATCCAACAGTCGTTTGGAGTCAAAAGATTAAATGGTAAAATTTCATCGATATGGACCATTTTGGGGACGTTCGACAGGTCCGGAGTCATTGTTTTTCATCAGAAAATTAATTTTTAGGACTGTACCAAAAATGATTCAAAATGTCAAATAGATCGTGCCTCATGTTGAATAACCACTTTTTAACCCCTCAGAGTGAACAAAATTGCCATTTTTACAGAGTTTTGCTTACTCAAAAGCTTCAATTTTGACCAATTTCAGGCACATAAATGACTTTAAACACACTTATTTTAGTTGAAAAAGTCATAATTCACATCCAACAGTCATTTGGAGTCAAAAGATTAAATGTTAAAATTTCATCCATATTGACCATTTTGGGAAGGTTCGACAGGTCCGGAGTCATCGTTTTTCATCAGAAAAATAATTTTTCGAACTGTACCAAAAATTATTAAAAATGTCAAATGGATCGTGCCTCATGTTGAATAACCACTTTTTAACCCCTCAGAGTGAACAAAATTGCCATTTTTACAGAGTTTTGCTTACTCAAAAGCTTCAATTTTGGCTAATTTCAGGCACATAAATGACTTTAAACACACCTATTTTAGTTGAAAAAGTCTTAATTCACATCCAACAGTCGTCTGGAGTCAAAAGATTAAATGTTAAAATTTCATCGATATGGACCATTTGGGGCACGTTCGACAGGTCAGGAGTCCTCGTTTTTCATCAGAAAATTAATTTTTCGCACTATACCAAAAATGATTCAAAATGTCAAATGGATCGTGCCTCATGTAGAATAACCACTTTTTAACCCCTCAGAGTGACCAAAATTGCCATTTTTACAGAGTTTTGCTTACTCAAAAGCTTCAATTTTGACCAATTTCAGGCACATAAATGACTTTAAACACACTTATTCTAGTTGAAAAAGTCTTAATTCACATCCAACAGTCGTTTGGAATCAAAAGATTAAATGTTAAAATTTCATCAATATGGACCATTTTGGGGATGTTCGACAGGTCCGGAGTCATCGTTTTTCATCAGAAAATTAATTTTTCGGACTGTACCAAAAATGATTCAAAATGTCAAATGGATCGTGCCTCATGTTGAATAACCACTTTTTTACCCCTCAGAGTGACCAAAATTGCCATTTTTACAGAGTTTTGCTTACTCAAAAGCTTAAATTTTAACCAATTTCAGGCACATAAATGACTTTAAACACACTTATTTTAATTGAAAAAGTCATAATTCACATCCAACAGTCGTCTGGAGTCAAAAGATTAAATGTTAAAATTTCATCGATATGGACCATTTTGGGCACCTTCGACAGGTCCGGAGTCATCGTTTTTCATTAGAAAATTAAATTTTTCGGACTATACCAAAAATGATTCAAAATGTCAAATGGATCGTGCCTCATGTTGAATAACCACTTTTTAACCCCTCAGAGTGACCAAAATTGCCATTTTTACAGAGTTTTGCTTACTCAAAAGCTTCAATTTTGACAAATTTCAGGCACATAAATGACTTTAAACACACTTATTTTAGTTGAAAAAGTCATAATTCACATCCAACAGTCGTTTGGAGTGAAAAGATTAAATGTTAAAATTTCATCGATATGGACCATTTTGGGGACGTTCGACAGGTCCGGAGTCATTGTTTTTCATCAGAAAATTAATTTTTAGGACTGTACCAAAAATAATTCAAAATGTCAAATGGATCGTGCCTCATGTTGAATAACCACTTTTTAACCCCTCAGAGTGACCAATATTGCCATTTTTACAGAGTTTTTGCTTACTCAAAAGCTTCAATTTTGACTAATTTCAGGCACATAAATGACTTTAAGCACACTTATTTTAGTTGAAAAAGTCATAATTCACATCCAACAGTCATTTGGAGTCAAAAGATTAAATGTTAAAATCTCATCCATATTGACCATTTTGGGAACGTTCGACAGGTCCGGAGTCATCGTTTTTCATCAGAAAAATAAATTTTCGGACTGTACAAAAAATGATTCAAAATGTCAAATGGATCGTGCCTCATGTTGAATAACCACTTTTTAACCCCTCAGAGTGACCAAAATTGCCATTTTTACAGAGTTTTGCTTACTCAAAAGCTTCAATTTTGACCAATTTCAGGCACATAAATGACTTTAAACACACTTATTTTAGTTGAAAAAGTCATAACTCACATCCAACAGTCATTTGGAGTCAAAAGATTAAATGTTAAAATCTCATCCATATTGACCATTTTGGGAACGTTCGACAGGTCCGGAGTCATCGTTTTTCATCAGAAAAATAAATTTTCGGACTGTACCAAAAATGATTCAAAATGTCAAATGGATCGTGCCTCATGTTGAATAACCACTTTTTAACCCCTCAGAGTGACCAAAATTGCCATTTTTACAGAGTTTTGCTTACTCAAAAGCTTCAATTTTGACCAATTTCAGGCACATAAATGACTTTAAACACACTTATTTTAGTTGAAAAAGTCATAAATCACATCCAACAGTCGTTTGGAATCAAAAGATTAAATGTTAAAATTTCATCAATATGGACCATTTTGGGGATTTTCGACAGGTCCGGAGTCATCGTTTTTCATCAGAAAATGAATTTTTTGGACTGTACCAAAAATGATTCAAAATGTCAAATGGATCGTGCCTCATGTTGAATAACCACTTTTTTACCCCTCAGAGTGACCAAAATTGCCATTTTTACAGAGTTTTGCTTACTCAAAAGCTTAAATTTTAACCAATTTCAGGCACATAAATGACTTTAAACACACTTATTTTAATTGAAAAAGTCATAATTCACATCCAACAGTCGTCTGGAGTCAAAAGATTAAATGTTAAAATTTCATCGATATGGACCATTTTGGGCACCTTCGACAGGTCCGGAGTCATCGTTTTTCATCAGAAAATTAATTTTTCGGACTATACCAAAAATGATTCAAAATGTCAAATGGATCGTGCCTCATGTTGAATAACCACTTTTTAACCCCTCAGAGTGACCAAAATTGCCATTTTTACAGAGTTTTGCTTACTCAAAAGCTTCAATTTTGACAAATTTCAGGCACATAAATGACTTTAAACACACTTATTTTAGTTGAAAAAGTCATAATTCACATCCAACAGTCGTTTGGAGTGAAAAGATTAAATGTTAAAATTTCATCGATATGGACCATTTTGGGGACGTTCGACAGGTCCGGAGTCATTGTTTTTCATCAGAAAATTAATTTTTAGGACTGTACCAAAAATAATTCAAAATGTCAAATGGATCGTGCCTCATGTTGAATAACCACTTTTTAACCCCTCAGAGTGACCAATATTGCCATTTTTACAGAGTTTTTGCTTACTCAAAAGCTTCAATTTTGACTAATGTCAGGCACATAAATGACTTTAAGCACACTTATTTTAGTTGAAAAAGTCATAATTCACATCCAACAGTCATTTGGAGTCAAAAGATTAAATGTTAAAAACTCATCCATATTGACCATTTTGGGAACGTTCGACAGGTCCGGAGTCATCGTTTTTCATCAGAAAAATAAATTTTCGGACTGTACCAAAAATGATTCAAAATGTCAAATGGATCGTGCCTCATGTTGAATAACCACTTTTTAACCCCTCAGAGTGACCAAAATTGCCATTTTTACAGAGTTTTGCTTACTCAAAAGCTTCAATTTTGACCAATTTCAGGCACATAAATGACTTTAAACACACTTATTTTAGTTGAAAAAGTCATAACTCACATCCAACAGTCATTTGGAGTCAAAAGATTAAATGTTAAAATTTCATCCATATTGACCATTTTGGGAACGTTCGACAGGTCCGGAGTCATCGTTTTTCATCAGAAAATTAATTTTTGGACTGTACCAAAAATGATTCAAAATGTCAAATGGATCGTGCCTCATGTTGAATAACCACTTTTTAACCCCTCAGAGTGACCAAAATTGCCATTTTTACAGAGTTTTGCTTACTCAAAAGCTTCAATTTTGACTAATTTAAGGCACATAAATGACTTTAAACACACTTATTTTAGTTGAAAAAGTCATAATTCACATCCAACAGTCATTTGGAGTCAAAAGATTAAATGTTAAAATTTCATCCATATTGACCATTTTGGGAACGTTTGACAGGTCCGGAGTCATCGTTTTTCATCAGAAAAATAATTTTTCGAACTGTACCAAAAATTATTAAAAATGTCAAATGGATCGTGCCTCATGTTGAATAACCACTTTTTAACCCCTCAGAGTGACCAAAATTGCCATTTTTACAGAGTTTTGCTTACTCAAAAGCTTCAATTTTGACCAATTTCAGGCACATAAATGACTTTAAACACACTTATTTTAGTTGAAAAAGTCTTAATTCACATCCAACAGTCGTCTGGAGTCAAAAGATTAAATGTTAAAATGTCATCGATATGGACCATTTTGGGGGACGTTCGACAGGTCCGGAGTCACCGTTTTTCATCAGAAAATTAATTTTTCGGACTATACCAAAAATGATTCAAAATGTCAAATGGATCGTGCCTCATGTTGAATAACCACTTTTTAACCCCTCAGAGTGACCAAAATTGCCATTTTTACAGAGTTTTGCTTACTCAAAAGCTTCAATTTTGGCTAATTTCAGGCACATAAATGACTTTAAACACACCTATTTTAGTTGAAAAAGTCTTAATTCACATCCAACAGTCGTCTGGAGTCAAAAGATTAAATGTTAAAATTTCATCGATATGGACCATTTGGGGCACGTTCGACAGGTCAGGAGTCCTTGTTTTTCATCAGAAAATTAATTTTTCGCACTATACCAAAAATGATTCAAAATGTCAAATGGATCGTGCCTCATGTAGAATAACCACTTTTTAACCCCTCAGAGTGACCAAAATTGCCATTTTTACAGAGTTTTGCTTACTCAAAAGCTTCAATTTTGACCAATTTCAGGCACATAAATGACTTTAAATACACTTATTCTAGTTGAAAAAGTCTTAATTCACATCCAACAGTCGTTTGGAATCAAAAGATTAAATGTTAAAATTTCATCAATATGGACCATTTTGGGGATGTTCGACAGGTCCGGAGTCATCGTTTTTCATCAGAAAATGAATTTTTCGGACTGTACCAAAAATGATTCAAAATGTCAAATGGATCGTGCCTCATGTTGAATAACCACTTTTTTACCCCTCAGAGTGACCAAAATTGCCATTTTTACAGAGTTTTGCTTACTCAAAAGCTTAAATTTTAACCAATTTCAGGCACATAAATGACTTTAAACACACTTATTTTAATTGAAAAAGTCATAATTCACATCCAACAGTCGTCTGGAGTCAAAAGATTAAATGTTAAAATTTCATCGATATGGACCATTTTGGGCACCTTCGACAGATCCGGAGTCATCGTTTTTCATCAGAAAATAAATTTTTCGGACTATACCAAAAATGATTCAAAATGTCAAATGGATCGTGCCTCATGTTGAATAACCACTTTTTAACCCCTCAGAGTGACCAAAATTGCCATTTTTACAGAGTTTTGCTTACTCAAAAGCTTCAATTTTGACAAATTTCAGGCACATAAATGACTTTAAACACACTTATTTTAGTTGAAAAAGTCATAATTCACATCCAACAGTCGTTTGGAGTCAAAAGATTAAATGTTAAAATTTCATCGATATGGACCATTTTGGGGACGTTCGACAGGTCCGGAGTCATTGTTTTTCATCAGAAAATTAATTTTTAGGACTGTACCAAAAATAATTCAAAATGTCAAATGGATCGTGCCTCATGTTGAATAACCACTTTTTAACCCCTCAGAGTGACCAATATTGCCATTTTTACAGAGTTTTTGCTTACTCAAAAGCTTCAATTTTGACTAATTTCAGGCACATAAATGACTTTAAGCACACTTATTTTAGTTGAAAAAGTCATAATTCACATCCAACAGTCATTTGGAGTCAAAAGATTAAATATTAAAATCTCATCCATATTGACCATTTTGGGAACGTTCGACAGGTCCGGAGTCATCGTTTTTCATCAGAAAAATAAATTTTCGGACTGTACCAAAAATGATTCAAAATGTCAAATGGATCGTGCCTCATGTTGAATAACCACTTTTTAACCCCTCAGAGTGACCAAAATTGCCATTTTTACAGAGTTTTGCTTACTCAAAAGCTTCAATTTTGACCAATTTCAGGCACATAAATGACTTTAAACACACTTATTTTAGTTGAAAAAGTCATAACTCACATCCAACAGTCATTTGGAGTCAAAAGATTAAATGTTAAAATTTCATCCATATTGACCATTTTGGGAACGTTCGACAGGTCCGGAGTCATCGTTTTTCATCAGAAAATTAATTTTTCGGACTGTACCAAAAATGATTCAAAATGTCAGATGGATCGTGCCTCATGTTGAATAACCAGTTTTTAACCCCTCAGAGTGAACAAAATTGCCATTTTTACAGAGTTTTGCTTACTCAAAAGCTTCAATTTTGACAAATTTCAGGCACATAAATGACTTTAAACACACTTATTTTAGTTGAAAAAGTCATAATTCACATCCAACAGTCGTTTAGAGTCAAAAGATTAAATGGTAAAATTTCATCGATATGGACCATTTTGGGGACGTTCGACAGGTCCGGAGTCATTGTTTTTCATCAGAAAATTAATTTTTAGGACTGTACCAAAAATGATTCAAAATGTCAAATAGATCGTGCCTCATGTTGAATAACCACTTTTTAACCCCTCAGAGTGAACAAAATTGCCATTTTTACAGAGTTTTGCTTACTCAAAAGCTTCAATTTTGACCAATTTCAGGCACATAAATGACTTTAAACACACTTATTTTAGTTGAAAAAGTCATAATTCACATCCAACAGTCATTTGGAGTCAAAAGATTAAATGTTAAAATTTCATCCATATTGACCATTTTGGGAAGGTTCGACAGGTCCGGAGTCATCGTTTTTCATCAGAAAAATAATTTTTCGAACTGTACCAAAAATTATTAAAAATGTCAAATGGATCGTGCCTCATGTTGAATAACCACTTTTTAACCCCTCAGAGTGACCAAAATTGCCATTTTTACAGAGTTTTGCTTACTCAAAAGCTTCAATTTTGGCTAATTTCAGGCACATAAATGACTTTAAACACACCTATTTTAGTTGAAAAAGTCTTAATTCACATCCAACAGTCGTCTGGAGTCAAAAGATTAAATGTTAAAATTTCATCGATATGGACCATTTGGGGCACGTTCGACAGGTCAGGAGTCCTCGTTTTTCATCAGAAAATTAATTTTTCGCACTATACCAAAAATGATTCAAAATGTCAAATGGATCGTGCCTCATGTAGAATAACCACTTTTTAACCCCTCAGAGTGACCAAAATTGCCATTTTTACAGAGTTTTGCTTACTCAAAAGCTTCAATTTTGACCAATTTCAGGCACATAAATGACTTTAAACACACTTATTCTAGTTGAAAAAGTCTTAATTCACATCCAACAGTCGTTTGGAATCAAAAGATTAAATGTTAAAATTTCATCAATATGGACCATTTTGGGGATGTTCGACAGGTCCGGAGTCATCGTTTTTCATCAGAAAATTAATTTTTCGGACTGTACCAAAAATGATTCAAAATGTCAAATGGATCGTGCCTCATGTTGAATAACCACTTTTTTACCCCTCAGAGTGACCAAAATTGCCATTTTTACAGAGTTTTGCTTACTCAAAAGCTTAAATTTTAACCAATTTCAGGCACATAAATGACTTTAAACACACTTATTTTAATTGAAAAAGTCATAATTCACATCCAACAGTCGTCTGGAGTCAAAAGATTAAATGTTAAAATTTCATCGATATGGACCATTTTGGGCACCTTCGACAGGTCCGGAGTCATCGTTTTTCATCAGAAAATTAAATTTTTCGGACTATACCAAAAATGATTCAAAATGTCAAATGGATCGTGCCTCATGTTGAATAACCACTTTTTAACCCCTCAGAGTGACCAAAATTGCCATTTTTACAGAGTTTTGCTTACTCAAAAGCTTCAATTTTGACAAATTTCAGGCACATAAATGACTTTAAACACACTTATTTTAGTTGAAAAAGTCATAATTCACATCCAACAGTCGTTTGGAGTGAAAAGATTAAATGTTAAAATTTCATCGATATGGACCATTTTGGGGACGTTCGACAGGTCCGGAGTCATTGTTTTTCATCAGAAAATTAATTTTTAGGACTGTACCAAAAATAATTCAAAATGTCAAATGGATCGTGCCTCATGTTGAATAACCACTTTTTAACCCCTCAGAGTGACCAATATTGCCATTTTTACAGAGTTTTTGCTTACTCAAAAGCTTCAATTTTGACTAATTTCAGGCACATAAATGACTTTAAGCACACTTATTTTAGTTGAAAAAGTCATAATTCACATCCAACAGTCATTTGGAGTCAAAAGATTAAATGTTAAAATCTCATCCATATTGACCATTTTGGGAACGTTCGACAGGTCCGGAGTCATCGTTTTTCATCAGAAAAATAAATTTTCGGACTGTACCAAAAATGATTCAAAATGTCAAATGGATCGTGCCTCATGTTGAATAACCACTTTTTAACCCCTCAGAGTGACCAAAATTGCCATTTTTACAGAGTTTTGCTTACTCAAAAGCTTCAATTTTGACCAATTTCAGGCACATAAATGACTTTAAACACACTTATTTTAGTTGAAAAAGTCATAACTCACATCCAACAGTCATTTGGAGTCAAAAGATTAAATGTTAAAATCTCATCCATATTGACCATTTTGGGAACGTTCGACAGGTCCGGAGTCATCGTTTTTCATCAGAAAAATAAATTTTCGGACTGTACCAAAAATGATTCAAAATGTCAAATGGATCGTGCCTCATGTTGAATAACCACTTTTTAACCCCTCAGAGTGACCAAAATTGCCATTTTTACAGAGTTTTGCTTACTCAAAAGCTTCAATTTTGACCAATTTCAGGCACATAAATGACTTTAAACACACTTATTTTAGTTGAAAAAGTCATAAATCACATCCAACAGTCGTTTGGAATCAAAAGATTAAATGTTAAAATTTCATCAATATGGACCATTTTGGGGATTTTCGACAGGTCCGGAGTCATCGTTTTTCATCAGAAAATGAATTTTTTGGACTGTACCAAAAATGATTCAAAATGTCAAATGGATCGTGCCTCATGTTGAATAACCACTTTTTTACCCCTCAGAGTGACCAAAATTGCCATTTTTACAGAGTTTTGCTTACTCAAAAGCTTAAATTTTAACCAATTTCAGGCACATAAATGACTTTAAACACATTTATTTTAATTGAAAAAGTCATAATTCACATCCAACAGTCGTCTGGAGTCAAAAGATTAAATGTTAAAATTTCATCGATATGGACCATTTTGGGCACCTTCGACAGGTCCGGAGTCATCGTTTTTCATCAGAAAATTAATTTTTCGGACTATACCAAAAATGATTCAAAATGTCAAATGGATCGTGCCTCATGTTGAATAACCACTTTTTAACCCCTCAGAGTGACCAAAATTGCCATTTTTACAGAGTTTTGCTTACTCAAAAGCTTCAATTTTGACAAATTTCAGGCACATAAATGACTTTAAACACACTTATTTTAGTTGAAAAAGTCATAATTCACATCCAACAGTCGTTTGGAGTGAAAAGATTAAATGTTAAAATTTCATCGATATGGACCATTTTGGGGACGTTCGACAGGTCCGGAGTCATTGTTTTTCATCAGAAAATTAATTTTTAGGACTGTACCAAAAATAATTCAAAATGTCAAATGGATCGTGCCTCATGTTGAATAACCACTTTTTAACCCCTCAGAGTGACCAATATTGCCATTTTTACAGAGTTTTTGCTTACTCAAAAGCTTCAATTTTGACTAATGTCAGGCACATAAATGACTTTAAGCACACTTATTTTAGTTGAAAAAGTCATAATTCACATCCAACAGTCATTTGGAGTCAAAAGATTAAATGTTAAAAACTCATCCATATTGACCATTTTGGGAACGTTCGACAGGTCCGGAGTCATCGTTTTTCATCAGAAAAATAAATTTTCGGACTGTACCAAAAATGATTCAAAATGTCAAATGGATCGTGCCTCATGTTGAATAACCACTTTTTAACCCCTCAGAGTGACCAAAATTGCCATTTTTACAGAGTTTTGCTTACTCAAAAGCTTCAATTTTGACCAATTTCAGGCACATAAATGACTTTAAACACACTTATTTTAGTTGAAAAAGTCATAACTCACATCCAACAGTCATTTGGAGTCAAAAGATTAAATGTTAAAATTTCATCCATATTGACCATTTTGGGAACGTTCGACAGGTCCGGAGTCATCGTTTTTCATCAGAAAATTAATTTTTGGACTGTACCAAAAATGATTCAAAATGTCAAATGGATCGTGCCTCATGTTGAATAACCACTTTTTAACCCCTCAGAGTGACCAAAATTGCCATTTTTACAGAGTTTTGCTTACTCAAAAGCTTCAATTTTGACTAATTTAAGGCACATAAATGACTTTAAACACACTTATTTTAGTTGAAAAAGTCATAATTCACATCCAACAGTCATTTGGAGTCAAAAGATTAAATGTTAAAATTTCATCCATATTGACCATTTTGGGAACGTTTGACAGGTCCGGAGTCATCGTTTTTCATCAGAAAAATAATTTTTCGAACTGTACCAAAAATTATTAAAAATGTCAAATGGATCGTGCCTCATGTTGAATAACCACTTTTTAACCCCTCAGAGTGACCAAAATTGCCATTTTTACAGAGTTTTGCTTACTCAAAAGCTTCAATTTTGACCAATTTCAGGCACATAAATGACTTTAAACACACTTATTTTAGTTGAAAAAGTCTTAATTCACATCCAACAGTCGTCTGGAGTCAAAAGATTAAATGTTAAAATGTCATCGATATGGACCATTTTGGGGGACGTTCGACAGGTCCGGAGTCACCGTTTTTCATCAGAAAATTAATTTTTCGGACTATACCAAAAATGATTCAAAATGTCAAATGGATCGTGCCTCATGTTGAATAACCACTTTTTAACCCCTCAGAGTGACCAAAATTGCCATTTTTACAGAGTTTTGCTTACTCAAAAGCTTCAATTTTGGCTAATTTCAGGCACATAAATGACTTTAAACACACCTATTTTAGTTGAAAAAGTCTTAATTCACATCCAACAGTCGTCTGGAGTCAAAAGATTAAATGTTAAAATTTCATCGATATGGACCATTTGGGGCACGTTCGACAGGTCAGGAGTCCTTGTTTTTCATCAGAAAATTAATTTTTCGCACTATACCAAAAATGATTCAAAATGTCAAATGGATCGTGCCTCATGTAGAATAACCACTTTTTAACCCCTCAGAGTGACCAAAATTGCCATTTTTACAGAGTTTTGCTTACTCAAAAGCTTCAATTTTGACCAATTTCAGGCACATAAATGACTTTAAATACACTTATTCTAGTTGAAAAAGTCTTAATTCACATCCAACAGTCGTTTGGAATCAAAAGATTAAATGTTAAAATTTCATCAATATGGACCATTTTGGGGATGTTCGACAGGTCCGGAGTCATCGTTTTTCATCAGAAAATGAATTTTTCGGACTGTACCAAAAATGATTCAAAATGTCAAATGGATCGTGCCTCATGTTGAATAACCACTTTTTTACCCCTCAGAGTGACCAAAATTGCCATTTTTACAGAGTTTTGCTTACTCAAAAGCTTAAATTTTAACCAATTTCAGGCACATAAATGACTTTAAACACACTTATTTTAATTGAAAAAGTCATAATTCACATCCAACAGTCGTCTGGAGTCAAAAGATTAAATGTTAAAATTTCATCGATATGGACCATTTTGGGCACCTTCGACAGATCCGGAGTCATCGTTTTTCATCAGAAAATAAATTTTTCGGACTATACCAAAAATGATTCAAAATGTCAAATGGATCGTGCCTCATGTTGAATAACCACTTTTTAACCCCTCAGAGTGACCAAAATTGCCATTTTTACAGAGTTTTGCTTACTCAAAAGCTTCAATTTTGACAAATTTCAGGCACATAAATGACTTTAAACACACTTATTTTAGTTGAAAAAGTCATAATTCACATCCAACAGTCGTTTGGAGTCAAAAGATTAAATGTTAAAATTTCATCGATATGGACCATTTTGGGGACGTTCGACAGGTCCGGAGTCATTGTTTTTCATCAGAAAATTAATTTTTAGGACTGTACCAAAAATAATTCAAAATGTCAAATGGATCGTGCCTCATGTTGAATAACCACTTTTTAACCCCTCAGAGTGACCAATATTGCCATTTTTACAGAGTTTTTGCTTACTCAAAAGCTTCAATTTTGACTAATTTCAGGCACATAAATGACTTTAAGCACACTTATTTTAGTTGAAAAAGTCATAATTCACATCCAACAGTCATTTGGAGTCAAAAGATTAAATATTAAAATCTCATCCATATTGACCATTTTGGGAACGTTCGACAGGTCCGGAGTCATCGTTTTTCATCAGAAAAATAAATTTTCGGACTGTACCAAAAATGATTCAAAATGTCAAATGGATCGTGCCTCATGTTGAATAACCACTTTTTAACCCCTCAGAGTGACCAAAATTGCCATTTTTACAGAGTTTTGCTTACTCAAAAGCTTCAATTTTGACCAATTTCAGGCACATAAATGACTTTAAACACAGTTATTTTAGTTGAAAAAGTCATAACTCACATCCAACAGTCATTTGGAGTCAAAAGATTAAATGTTAAAATTTCATCCATATTGACCATTTTGGGAACGTTCGACAGGTCCGGAGTCATCGTTTTTCATCAGAAAATTAATTTTTCGGACTGTACCAAAAATGATTCAAAATGTCAGATGGATCGTGCCTCATGTTGAATAACCAGTTTTTAACCCCTCAGAGTGAACAAAATTGCCATTTTTACAGAGTTTTGCTTACTCAAAAGCTTCAATTTTGACAAATTTCAGGCACATAAATGACTTTAAACACACTTATTTTAGTTGAAAAAGTCATAATTCACATCCAACAGTCGTTTAGAGTCAAAAGATTAAATGGTAAAATTTCATCGATATGGACCATTTTGGGGACGTTCGACAGGTCCGGAGTCATTGTTTTTCATCAGAAAATTAATTTTTAGGACTGTACCAAAAATGATTCAAAATGTCAAATAGATCGTGCCTCATGTTGAATAACCACTTTTTAACCCCTCAGAGTGAACAAAATTGCCATTTTTACAGAGTTTTGCTTACTCAAAAGCTTCAATTTTGACCAATTTCAGGCACATAAATGACTTTAAACACACTTATTTTAGTTGAAAAAGTCATAATTCACATCCAACAGTCATTTGGAGTCAAAAGATTAAATGTTAAAATTTCATCCATATTGACCATTTTGGGAAGGTTCGACAGGTCCGGAGTCATCGTTTTTCATCAGAAAAATAATTTTTTGAACTGTACCAAAAATTATTAAAAATGTCAAATGGATCGTGCCTCATGTTGAATAACCACTTTTTAACCCCTCAGAGTGACCAAAATTGCCATTTTTACAGAGTTTTGCTTACTCAAAAGCTTCAATTTTGACCAATTTCAGGCACATAAATGACTTTAAACACACTTATTTTAGTTGAAAAAGTCTTAATTCACATCCAACAGTCGTCTGGAGTCAAAAGATTAAATGTTAAAATGTCATCGATATGGACCATTTTGGGGGACGTTCGACAGGTCCGGAGTCACCGTTTTTCATCAGAAAATTAATTTTTCGGACTATACCAAAAATGATTCAAAATGTCAAATGGATCGTGCCTCATGTTGAATAACCACTTTTTAACCCCTCAGAGTGACCAAAATTGCCATTTTTACAGAGTTTTGCTTACTCAAAAGCTTCAATTTTGGCTAATTTCAGGCACATAAATGACTTTAAACACACCTATTTTAGTTGAAAAAGTCTTAATTCACATCCAACAGTCGTCTGGAGTCAAAAGATTAAATGTTAAAATTTCATCGATATGGACCATTTGGGGCACGTTCGACAGGTCAGGAGTCCTTGTTTTTCATCAGAAAATTAATTTTTCGCACTATACCAAAAATGATTCAAAATGTCAAATGGATCGTGCCTCATGTAGAATAACCACTTTTTAACCCCTCAGAGTGACCAAAATTGCCATTTTTACAGAGTTTTGCTTACTCAAAAGCTTCAATTTTGACCAATTTCAGGCACATAAATGACTTTAAATACACTTATTCTAGTTGAAAAAGTCTTAATTCACATCCAACAGTCGTTTGGAATCAAAAGATTAAATGTTAAAATTTCATCAATATGGACCATTTTGGGGATGTTCGACAGGTCCGGAGTCATCGTTTTTCATCAGAAAATGAATTTTTCGGACTGTACCAAAAATGATTCAAAATGTCAAATGGATCGTGCCTCATGTTGAATAACCACTTTTTTACCCCTCAGAGTGACCAAAATTGCCATTTTTACAGAGTTTTGCTTACTCAAAAGCTTAAATTTTAACCAATTTCAGGCACATAAATGACTTTAAACACACTTATTTTAATTGAAAAAGTCATAATTCACATCCAACAGTCGTCTGGAGTCAAAAGATTAAATGTTAAAATTTCATCGATATGGACCATTTTGGGCACCTTCGACAGATCCGGAGTCATCGTTTTTCATCAGAAAATAAATTTTTCGGACTATACCAAAAATGATTCAAAATGTCAAATGGATCGTGCCTCATGTTGAATAACCACTTTTTAACCCCTCAGAGTGACCAAAATTGCCATTTTTACAGAGTTTTGCTTACTCAAAAGCTTCAATTTTGACAAATGTCAGGCACATAAATGACTTTAAACACACTTATTTTAGTTGAAAAAGTCATAATTCACATCCAACAGTCGTTTGGAGTCAAAAGATTAAATGTTAAAATTTCATCGATATGGACCATTTTGGGGACGTTCGACAGGTCCGGAGTCATTGTTTTTCATCAGAAAATTAATTTTTAGGACTGTACCAAAAATAATTCAAAATGTCAAATGGATCGTGCCTCATGTTGAATAACCACTTTTTAACCCCTCAGAGTGACCAATATTGCCATTTTTACAGAGTTTTTGCTTACTCAAAAGCTTCAATTTTGACTAATTTCAGGCACATAAATGACTTTAAGCACACTTATTTTAGTTGAAAAAGTCATAATTCACATCCAACAGTCATTTGGAGTCAAAAGATTAAATATTAAAATCTCATCCATATTGACCATTTTGGGAACGTTCGACAGGTCCGGAGTCATCGTTTTTCATCAGAAAAATAAATTTTCGGACTGTACCAAAAATGATTCAAAATGTCAAATGGATCGTGCCTCATGTTGAATAACCACTTTTTAACCCCTCAGAGTGACCAAAATTGCCATTTTTACAGAGTTTTGCTTACTCAAAAGCTTCAATTTCGACCAATTTCAGGCACATAAATGACTTTAAACACACTTATTTTAGTTGAAAAAGTCATAACTCACATCCAACAGTCATTTGGAGTCAAAAGATTAAATGTTAAAATTTCATCCATATTGACCATTTTGGGAACGTTCGACAGGTCCGGAGTCATCGTTTTTCATCAGAAAATTAATTTTTCGGACTGTACCAAAAATGATTCAAAATGTCAGATGGATCGTGCCTCATGTTGAATAACCAGTTTTTAACCCCTCAGAGTGAACAAAATTGCCATTTTTACAGAGTTTTGCTTACTCAAAAGCTTCAATTTTGACAAATTTCAGGCACATAAATGACTTTAAACACACTTATTTTAGTTGAAAAAGTCATAATTCACATCCAACAGTCGTTTAGAGTCAAAAGATTAAATGGTAAAATTTCATCGATATGGACCATTTTGGGGACGTTCGACAGGTCCGGAGTCATTGTTTTTCATCAGAAAATTAATTTTTAGGACTGTACCAAAAATGATTCAAAATGTCAAATAGATCGTGCCTCATGTTGAATAACCACTTTTTAACCCCTCAGAGTGAACAAAATTGCCATTTTTACAGAGTTTTGCTTACTCAAAAGCTTCAATTTTGACCAATTTCAGGCACATAAATGACTTTAAACACACTTATTTTAGTTGAAAAAGTCATAATTCACATCCAACAGTCATTTGGAGTCAAAAGATTAAATGTTAAAATTTCATCCATATTGACCATTTTGGGAAGGTTCGACAGGTCCGGAGTCATCGTTTTTCATCAGAAAAATAATTTTTCGAACTGTACCAAAAATTATTAAAAATGTCAAATGGATCGTGCCTCATGTTGAATAACCACTTTTTAACCCCTCAGAGTGACCAAAATTGCCATTTTTACAGAGTTTTGCTTACTCAAAAGCTTCAATTTTGGCTAATTTCAGGCACATAAATGACTTTAAACACACCTATTTTAGTTGAAAAAGTCTTAATTCACATCCAACAGTCGTCTGGAGTCAAAAGATTAAATGTTAAAATTTCATCGATATGGACCATTTGGGGCACGTTCGACAGGTCAGGAGTCCTCGTTTTTCATCAGAAAATTAATTTTTCGCACTATTCCAAAAATGATTCAAAATGTCAAATGGATCGTGCCTCATGTAGAATAACCACTTTTTAACCCCTCAGAGTGACCAAAATTGCCATTTTTACAGAGTTTTGCTTACTCAAAAGCTTCAATTTTGACCAATTTCAGGCACATAAATGACTTTAAACACACTTATTCTAGTTGAAAAAGTCTTAATTCACATCCAACAGTCGTTTGGAATCAAAAGATTAAATGTTAAAATTTCATCAATATGGACCATTTTGGGGATGTTCGACAGGTCCGGAGTCATCGTTTTTCATCAGAAAATTAATTTTTCGGACTGTACCAAAAATGATTCAAAATGTCAAATGGATCGTGCCTCATGTTGAATAACCACTTTTTTACCCCTCAGAGTGACCAAAATTGCCATTTTTACAGAGTTTTGCTTACTCAAAAGCTTAAATTTTAACCAATTTCAGGCACATAAATGACTTTAAACACACTTATTTTAATTGAAAAAGTCATAATTCACATCCAACAGTCGTCTGGAGTCAAAAGATTAAATGTTAAAATTTCATCGATATGGACCATTTTGGGCACCTTCGACAGGTCCGGAGTCATCGTTTTTCATCAGAAAATTAAATTTTTCGGACTATACCAAAAATGATTCAAAATGTCAAATGGATCGTGCCTCATGTTGAATAACCACTTTTTAACCCCTCAGAGTGACCAAAATTGCCATTTTTACAGAGTTTTGCTTACTCAAAAGCTTCAATTTTGACAAATTTCAGGCACATAAATGACTTTAAACACACTTATTTTAGTTGAAAAAGTCATAATTCACATCCAACAGTCGTTTGGAGTGAAAAGATTAAATGTTAAAATTTCATCGATATGGACCATTTTGGGGACGTTCGACAGGTCCGGAGTCATTGTTTTTCATCAGAAAATTAATTTTTAGGACTGTACCAAAAATAATTCAAAATGTCAAATGGATCGTGCCTCATGTTGAATAACCACTTTTTAACCCCTCAGAGTGACCAATATTGCCATTTTTACAGAGTTTTTGCTTACTCAAAAGCTTCAATTTTGACTAATTTCAGGCACATAAATGACTTTAAGCACACTTATTTTAGTTGAAAAAGTCATAATTCACATCCAACAGTCATTTGGAGTCAAAAGATTAAATGTTAAAATCTCATCCATATTGACCATTTTGGGAACGTTCGACAGGTCCGGAGTCATCGTTTTTCATCAGAAAAATAAATTTTCGGACTGTACCAAAAATGATTCAAAATGTCAAATGGATCGTGCCTCATGTTGAATAACCACTTTTTAACCCCTCAGAGTGACCAAAATTGCCATTTTTACAGAGTTTTGCTTACTCAAAAGCTTCAATTTTGACCAATTTCAGGCACATAAATGACTTTAAACACACTTATTTTAGTTGAAAAAGTCATAACTCACATCCAACAGTCATTTGGAGTCAAAAGATTAAATGTTAAAATCTCATCCATATTGACCATTTTGGGAACGTTCGACAGGTCCGGAGTCATCGTTTTTCATCAGAAAAATAAATTTTCGGACTGTACCAAAAATGATTCAAAATGTCAAATGGATCGTGCCTCATGTTGAATAACCACTTTTTAACCCCTCAGAGTGACCAAAATTGCCATTTTTACAGAGTTTTGCTTACTCAAAAGCTTCAATTTTGACCAATTTCAGGCACATAAATGACTTTAAACACACTTATTTTAGTTGAAAAAGTCATAAATCACATCCAACAGTCGTTTGGAATCAAAAGATTAAATGTTAAAATTTCATCAATATGGACCATTTTGGGGATTTTCGACAGGTCCGGAGTCATCGTTTTTCATCAGAAAATGAATTTTTTGGACTGTACCAAAAATGATTCAAAATGTCAAATGGATCGTGCCTCATGTTGAATAACCACTTTTTTACCCCTCAGAGTGACCAAAATTGCCATTTTTACAGAGTTTTGCTTACTCAAAAGCTTAAATTTTAACCAATTTCAGGCACATAAATGACTTTAAACACATTTATTTTAATTGAAAAAGTCATAATTCACATCCAACAGTCGTCTGGAGTCAAAAGATTAAATGTTAAAATTTCATCGATATGGACCATTTTGGGCACCTTCGACAGGTCCGGAGTCATCGTTTTTCATCAGAAAATTAATTTTTCGGACTATACCAAAAATGATTCAAAATGTCAAATGGATCGTGCCTCATGTTGAATAACCACTTTTTAACCCCTCAGAGTGACCAAAATTGCCATTTTTACAGAGTTTTGCTTACTCAAAAGCTTCAATTTTGACAAATTTCAGGCACATAAATGACTTTAAACACACTTATTTTAGTTGAAAAAGTCATAATTCACATCCAACAGTCGTTTGGAGTGAAAAGATTAAATGTTAAAATTTCATCGATATGGACCATTTTGGGGACGTTCGACAGGTCCGGAGTCATTGTTTTTCATCAGAAAATTAATTTTTAGGACTGTACCAAAAATAATTCAAAATGTCAAATGGATCGTGCCTCATGTTGAATAACCACTTTTTAACCCCTCAGAGTGACCAATATTGCCATTTTTACAGAGTTTTTGCTTACTCAAAAGCTTCAATTTTGACTAATGTCAGGCACATAAATGACTTTAAGCACACTTATTTTAGTTGAAAAAGTCATAATTCACATCCAACAGTCATTTGGAGTCAAAAGATTAAATGTTAAAAACTCATCCATATTGACCATTTTGGGAACGTTCGACAGGTCCGGAGTCATCGTTTTTCATCAGAAAAATAAATTTTCGGACTGTACCAAAAATGATTCAAAATGTCAAATGGATCGTGCCTCATGTTGAATAACCACTTTTTAACCCCTCAGAGTGACCAAAATTGCCATTTTTACAGAGTTTTGCTTACTCAAAAGCTTCAATTTTGACCAATTTCAGGCACATAAATGACTTTAAACACACTTATTTTAGTTGAAAAAGTCATAACTCACATCCAACAGTCATTTGGAGTCAAAAGATTAAATGTTAAAATTTCATCCATATTGACCATTTTGGGAACGTTCGACAGGTCCGGAGTCATCGTTTTTCATCAGAAAATTAATTTTTGGACTGTACCAAAAATGATTCAAAATGTCAAATGGATCGTGCCTCATGTTGAATAACCACTTTTTAACCCCTCAGAGTGACCAAAATTGCCATTTTTACAGAGTTTTGCTTACTCAAAAGCTTCAATTTTGACTAATTTAAGGCACATAAATGACTTTAAACACACTTATTTTAGTTGAAAAAGTCATAATTCACATCCAACAGTCATTTGGAGTCAAAAGATTAAATGTTAAAATTTCATCCATATTGACCATTTTGGGAACGTTTGACAGGTCCGGAGTCATCGTTTTTCATCAGAAAAATAATTTTTCGAACTGTACCAAAAATTATTAAAAATGTCAAATGGATCGTGCCTCATGTTGAATAACCACTTTTTAACCCCTCAGAGTGACCAAAATTGCCATTTTTACAGAGTTTTGCTTACTCAAAAGCTTCAATTTTGACCAATTTCAGGCACATAAATGACTTTAAACACACTTATTTTAGTTGAAAAAGTCTTAATTCACATCCAACAGTCGTCTGGAGTCAAAAGATTAAATGTTAAAATGTCATCGATATGGACCATTTTGGGGGACGTTCGACAGGTCCGGAGTCACCGTTTTTCATCAGAAAATTAATTTTTCGGACTATACCAAAAATGATTCAAAATGTCAAATGGATCGTGCCTCATGTTGAATAACCACTTTTTAACCCCTCAGAGTGACCAAAATTGCCATTTTTACAGAGTTTTGCTTACTCAAAAGCTTCAATTTTGGCTAATTTCAGGCACATAAATGACTTTAAACACACCTATTTTAGTTGAAAAAGTCTTAATTCACATCCAACAGTCGTCTGGAGTCAAAAGATTAAATGTTAAAATTTCATCGATATGGACCATTTGGGGCACGTTCGACAGGTCAGGAGTCCTTGTTTTTCATCAGAAAATTAATTTTTCGCACTATACCAAAAATGATTCAAAATGTCAAATGGATCGTGCCTCATGTAGAATAACCACTTTTTAACCCCTCAGAGTGACCAAAATTGCCATTTTTACAGAGTTTTGCTTACTCAAAAGCTTCAATTTTGACCAATTTCAGGCACATAAATGACTTTAAATACACTTATTCTAGTTGAAAAAGTCTTAATTCACATCCAACAGTCGTTTGGAATCAAAAGATTAAATGTTAAAATTTCATCAATATGGACCATTTTGGGGATGTTCGACAGGTCCGGAGTCATCGTTTTTCATCAGAAAATGAATTTTTCGGACTGTACCAAAAATGATTCAAAATGTCAAATGGATCGTGCCTCATGTTGAATAACCACTTTTTTACCCCTCAGAGTGACCAAAATTGCCATTTTTACAGAGTTTTGCTTACTCAAAAGCTTAAATTTTAACCAATTTCAGGCACATAAATGACTTTAAACACACTTATTTTAATTGAAAAAGTCATAATTCACATCCAACAGTCGTCTGGAGTCAAAAGATTAAATGTTAAAATTTCATCGATATGGACCATTTTGGGCACCTTCGACAGATCCGGAGTCATCGTTTTTCATCAGAAAATAAATTTTTCGGACTATACCAAAAATGATTCAAAATGTCAAATGGATCGTGCCTCATGTTGAATAACCACTTTTTAACCCCTCAGAGTGACCAAAATTGCCATTTTTACAGAGTTTTGCTTACTCAAAAGCTTCAATTTTGACAAATTTCAGGCACATAAATGACTTTAAACACACTTATTTTAGTTGAAAAAGTCATAATTCACATCCAACAGTCGTTTGGAGTCAAAAGATTAAATGTTAAAATTTCATCGATATGGACCATTTTGGGGACGTTCGACAGGTCCGGAGTCATTGTTTTTCATCAGAAAATTAATTTTTAGGACTGTACCAAAAATAATTCAAAATGTCAAATGGATCGTGCCTCATGTTGAATAACCACTTTTTAACCCCTCAGAGTGACCAATATTGCCATTTTTACAGAGTTTTTGCTTACTCAAAAGCTTCAATTTTGACTAATTTCAGGCACATAAATGACTTTAAGCACACTTATTTTAGTTGAAAAAGTCATAATTCACATCCAACAGTCATTTGGAGTCAAAAGATTAAATATTAAAATCTCATCCATATTGACCATTTTGGGAACGTTCGACAGGTCCGGAGTCATCGTTTTTCATCAGAAAAATAAATTTTCGGACTGTACCAAAAATGATTCAAAATGTCAAATGGATCGTGCCTCATGTTGAATAACCACTTTTTAACCCCTCAGAGTGACCAAAATTGCCATTTTTACAGAGTTTTGCTTACTCAAAAGCTTCAATTTTGACCAATTTCAGGCACATAAATGACTTTAAACACAGTTATTTTAGTTGAAAAAGTCATAACTCACATCCAACAGTCATTTGGAGTCAAAAGATTAAATGTTAAAATTTCATCCATATTGACCATTTTGGGAACGTTCGACAGGTCCGGAGTCATCGTTTTTCATCAGAAAATTAATTTTTCGGACTGTACCAAAAATGATTCAAAATGTCAGATGGATCGTGCCTCATGTTGAATAACCAGTTTTTAACCCCTCAGAGTGAACAAAATTGCCATTTTTACAGAGTTTTGCTTACTCAAAAGCTTCAATTTTGACAAATTTCAGGCACATAAATGACTTTAAACACACTTATTTTAGTTGAAAAAGTCATAATTCACATCCAACAGTCGTTTAGAGTCAAAAGATTAAATGGTAAAATTTCATCGATATGGACCATTTTGGGGACGTTCGACAGGTCCGGAGTCATTGTTTTTCATCAGAAAATTAATTTTTAGGACTGTACCAAAAATGATTCAAAATGTCAAATAGATCGTGCCTCATGTTGAATAACCACTTTTTAACCCCTCAGAGTGAACAAAATTGCCATTTTTACAGAGTTTTGCTTACTCAAAAGCTTCAATTTTGACCAATTTCAGGCACATAAATGACTTTAAACACACTTATTTTAGTTGAAAAAGTCATAATTCACATCCAACAGTCATTTGGAGTCAAAAGATTAAATGTTAAAATTTCATCCATATTGACCATTTTGGGAAGGTTCGACAGGTCCGGAGTCATCGTTTTTCATCAGAAAAATAATTTTTTGAACTGTACCAAAAATTATTAAAAATGTCAAATGGATCGTGCCTCATGTTGAATAACCACTTTTTAACCCCTCAGAGTGACCAAAATTGCCATTTTTACAGAGTTTTGCTTACTCAAAAGCTTCAATTTTGGCTAATTTCAGGCACATAAATGACTTTAAACACACCTATTTTAGTTGAAAAAGTCTTAATTCACATCCAACAGTCGTCTGGAGTCAAAAGATTAAATGTTAAAATTTCATCGATATGGACCATTTGGGGCACGTTCGACAGGTCAGGAGTCCTCGTTTTTCATCAGAAAATTAATTTTTCGCACTATACCAAAAATGATTCAAAATGTCAAATGGATCGTGCCTCATGTAGAATAACCACTTTTTAACCCCTCAGAGTGACCAAAATTGCCATTTTTACAGAGTTTTGCTTACTCAAAAGCTTCAATTTTGACCAATTTCAGGCACATAAATGACTTTAAACACACTTATTCTAGTTGAAAAAGTCTTAATTCACATCCAACAGTCGTTTGGAATCAAAAGATTAAATGTTAAAATTTCATCAATATGGACCATTTTGGGGATGTTCGACAGGTCCGGAGTCATCGTTTTTCATCAGAAAATTAATTTTTCGGACTGTACCAAAAATGATTCAAAATGTCAAATGGATCGTGCCTCATGTTGAATAACCACTTTTTTACCCCTCAGAGTGACCAAAATTGCCATTTTTACAGAGTTTTGCTTACTCAAAAGCTTAAATTTTAACCAATTTCAGGCACATAAATGACTTTAAACACACTTATTTTAATTGAAAAAGTCATAATTCACATCCAACAGTCGTCTGGAGTCAAAAGATTAAATGTTAAAATTTCATCGATATGGACCATTTTGGGCACCTTCGACAGGTCCGGAGTCATCGTTTTTCATCAGAAAATTAATTTTTCGGACTATACCAAAAATGATTCAAAATGTCAAATGGATCGTGCCTCATGTTGAATAACCACTTTTTAACCCCTCAGAGTGACCAAAATTGCCATTTTTACAGAGTTTTGCTTACTCAAAAGCTTCAATTTTGACAAATTTCAGGCACATAAATGACTTTAAACACACTTATTTTAGTTGAAAAAGTCATAATTCACATCCAACAGTCGTTTGGAGTGAAAAGATTAAATGTTAAAATTTCATCGATATGGACCATTTTGGGGACGTTCGACAGGTCCGGAGTCATTGTTTTTCATCAGAAAATTAATTTTTAGGACTGTACCAAAAATAATTCAAAATGTCAAATGGATCGTGCCTCATGTTGAATAACCACTTTTTAACCCCTCAGAGTGACCAATATTGCCATTTTTACAGAGTTTTTGCTTACTCAAAAGCTTCAATTTTGACTAATTTCAGGCACATAAATGACTTTAAGCACACTTATTTTAGTTGAAAAAGTCATAATTCACATCCAACAGTCATTTGGAGTCAAAAGATTAAATGTTAAAATCTCATCCATATTGACCATTTTGGGAACATTCGACAGGTCCGGAGTCATCGTTTTTCATCAGAAAAATAAATTTTCGGACTGTACCAAAAATGATTCAAAATGTCAAATGGATCGTGCCTCATGTTGAATAACCACTTTTTAACCCCTCAGAGTGACCAAAATTGCCATTTTTACAGAGTTTTGCTTACTCAAAAGCTTCAATTTTGACCAATTTCAGGCACATAAATGACTTTAAACACACTTATTTTAGTTGAAAAAGTCATAACTCACATCCAACAGTCATTTGGAGTCAAAAGATTAAATGTTAAAATCTCATCCATATTGACCATTTTGGGAACGTTCGACAGGTCCGGAGTCATCGTTTTTCATCAGAAAAATAAATTTTCGGACTGTACCAAAAATGATTCAAAATGTCAAATGGATCGTGCCTCATGTTGAATAACCACTTTTTAACCCCTCAGAGTGACCAAAATTGCCATTTTTACAGAGTTTTGCTTACTCAAAAGCTTCAATTTTGACCAATTTCAGGCACATAAATGACTTTAAACACACTTATTTTAGTTGAAAAAGTCATAAATCACATCCAACAGTCGTTTGGAATCAAAAGATTAAATGTTAAAATTTCATCAATATGGACCATTTTGGGGATTTTCGACAGGTCCGGAGTCATCGTTTTTCATCAGAAAATGAATTTTTTGGACTGTACCAACAATGATTCAAAATGTCAAATGGATCGTGCCTCATGTTGAATAACCACTTTTTTACCCCTCAGAGTGACCAAAATTGCCATTTTTACAGAGTTTTGCTTACTCAAAAGCTTAAATTTTAACCAATTTCAGGCACATAAATGACTTTAAACACACTTATTTTAATTGAAAAAGTCATAATTCACATCCAACAGTCGTCTGGAGTCAAAAGATTAAATGTTAAAATTTCATCGATATGGACCATTTTGGGCACCTTCGACAGGTCCGGAGTCATCGTTTTTCATCAGAAAATTAATTTTTCGGACTATACCAAAAATGATTCAAAATGTCAAATGGATCGTGCCTCATGTTGAATAACCACTTTTTAACCCCTCAGAGTGACCAAAATTGCCATTTTTACAGAGTTTTGCTTACTCAAAAGCTTCAATTTTGACAAATTTCAGGCACATAAATGACTTTAAACACACTTATTTTAGTTGAAAAAGTCATAATTCACATCCAACAGTCGTTTGGAGTGAAAAGATTAAATGTTAAAATTTCATCGATATGGACCATTTTGGGGACGTTCGACAGGTCCGGAGTCATTGTTTTTCATCAGAAAATTAATTTTTAGGACTGTACCAAAAATAATTCAAAATGTCAAATGGATCGTGCCTCATGTTGAATAACCACTTTTTAACCCCTCAGAGTGACCAATACTGCCATTTTTACAGAGTTTTTGCTTACTCAAAAGCTTCAATTTTGACTAATGTCAGGCACATAAATGACTTTAAGCACACTTATTTTAGTTGAAAAAGTCATAATTCACATCCAACAGTCATTTGGAGTCAAAAGATTAAATGTTAAAATCTCATCCATATTGACCATTTTGGGAACGTTCGACAGGTCCGGAGTCATCGTTTTTCATCAGAAAAATAAATTTTCGGACTGTACCAAAAATGATTCAAAATGTCAAATGGATCGTGCCTCATGTTGAATAACCACTTTTTAACCCCTCAGAGTGACCAAAATTGCCATTTTTACAGAGTTTTGCTTACTCAAAAGCTTCAATTTTGACCAATTTCAGGCACATAAATGACTTTAAACACACTTATTTTAGTTGAAAAAGTCATAACTCACATCCAACAGTCATTTGGAGTCAAAAGATTAAATGTTAAAATTTCATCCATATTGACCATTTTGGGAACGTTCGACAGGTCCGGAGTCATCGTTTTTCATCAGAAAATTAATTTTTGGACTGTACCAAAAATGATTCAAAATGTCAAATGGATCGTGCCTCATGTTGAATAACCACTTTTTAACCCCTCAGAGTGACCAAAATTGCCATTTTTACAGAGTTTTGCTTACTCAAAAGCTTCAATTTTGACTAATTTAAGGCACATAAATGACTTTAAACACACTTATTTTAGTTGAAAAAGTCATAATTCACATCCAACAGTCATTTGGAGTCAAAAGATTAAATGTTAAAATTTCATCCATATTGACCATTTTGGGAACGTTTGACAGGTCCGGAGTCATCGTTTTTCATCAGAAAAATAATTTTTCGAACTGTACCAAAAATTATTAAAAATGTCAAATGGATCGTGCCTCATGTTGAATAACCACTTTTTAACCCCTCAGAGTGACCAAAATTGCCATTTTTACAGAGTTTTGCTTACTCAAAAGCTTCAATTTTGACCAATTTCAGGCACATAAATGACTTTAAACACACTTATTTTAGTTGAAAAAGTCTTAATTCACATCCAACAGTCGTCTGGAGTCAAAAGATTAAATGTTAAAATGTCATCGATATGGACCATTTTGGGGGACGTTCGACAGGTCCGGAGTCACCGTTTTTCATCAGAAAATTAATTTTTCGGACTATACCAAAAATGATTCAAAATGTCAAATGGATCGTGCCTCATGTTGAATAACCACTTTTTAACCCCTCAGAGTGACCAAAATTGCCATTTTTACAGAGTTTTGCTTACTCAAAAGCTTCAATTTTGGCTAATTTCAGGCACATAAATGACTTTAAACACACCTATTTTAGTTGAAAAAGTCTTAATTCACATCCAACAGTCGTCTGGAGTCAAAAGATTAAATGTTAAAATTTCATCGATATGGACCATTTGGGGCACGTTCGACAGGTCAGGAGTCCTTGTTTTTCATCAGAAAATTAATTTTTCGCACTATACCAAAAATGATTCAAAATGTCAAATGGATCGTGCCTCATGTAGAATAACCACTTTTTAACCCCTCAGAGTGACCAAAATTGCCATTTTTACAGAGTTTTGCTTACTCAAAAGCTTCAATTTTGACCAATTTCAGGCACATAAATGACTTTAAACACACTTATTCTAGTTGAAAAAGTCTTAATTCACATCCAACAGTCGTTTGGAATCAAAAGATTAAATGTTAAAATTTCATCAATATGGACCATTTTGGGGATGTTCGACAGGTCCGGAGTCATCGTTTTTCATCAGAAAATGAATTTTTCGGACTGTACCAAAAATGATTCAAAATGTCAAATGGATCGTGCCTCATGTTGAATAACCACTTTTTTACCCCTCAGAGTGACCAAAATTGCCATTTTTACAGAGTTTTGCTTACTCAAAAGCTTAAATTTTAACCAATTTCAGGCACATAAATGACTTTAAACACACTTATTTTAATTGAAAAAGTCATAATTCACATCCAACAGTCGTCTGGAGTCAAAAGATTAAATGTTAAAATTTCATCGATATGGACCATTTTGGGCACCTTCGACAGATCCGGAGTCATCGTTTTTCATCAGAAAATAAATTTTTCGGACTATACCAAAAATGATTCAAAATGTCAAATGGATCGTGCCTCATGTTGAATAACCACTTTTTAACCCCTCAGAGTGACCAAAATTGCCATTTTTACAGAGTTTTGCTTACTCAAAAGCTTCAATTTTGACAAATTTCAGGCACATAAATGACTTTAAACACACTTATTTTAGTTGAAAAAGTCATAATTCACATCCAACAGTCGTTTGGAGTCAAAAGATTAAATGTTAAAATTTCATCGATATGGACCATTTTGGGGACGTTCGACAGGTCCGGAGTCATTGTTTTTCATCAGAAAATTAATTTTTAGGACTGTACCAAAAATAATTCAAAATGTCAAATGGATCGTGCCTCATGTTGAATAACCACTTTTTAACCCCTCAGAGTGACCAAAATTGCCATTTTTACAGAGTTTTTGCTTACTCAAAAGCTTCAATTTTGACTAATTTCAGGCACATAAATGACTTTAAGCACACTTATTTTAGTTGAAAAAGTCATAATTCACATCCAACAGTCATTTGGAGTCAAAAGATTAAATATTAAAATCTCATCCATATTGACCATTTTGGGAACGTTCGACAGGTCCGGAGTCATCGTTTTTCATCAGAAAAATAAATTTTCGGACTGTACCAAAAATGATTCAAAATGTCAAATGGATCGTGCCTCATGTTGAATAACCACTTTTTAACCCCTCAGAGTGACCAAAATTGCCATTTTTACAGAGTTTTGCTTACTCAAAAGCTTCAATTTTGACCAATTTCAGGCACATAAATGACTTTAAACACACTTATTTTAGTTGAAAAAGTCATAACTCACATCCAACAGTCATTTGGAGTCAAAAGATTAAATGTTAAAATTTCATCCATATTGACCATTTTGGGAACGTTCGACAGGTCCGGAGTCATCGTTTTTCATCAGAAAATTAATTTTTCGGACTGTACCAAAAATGATTCAAAATGTCAGATGGATCGTGCCTCATGTTGAATAACCAGTTTTTAACCCCTCAGAGTGAACAAAATTGCCATTTTTACAGAGTTTTGCTTACTCAAAAGCTTCAATTTTGACAAATTTCAGGCACATAAATGACTTTAAACACACTTATTTTAGTTGAAAAAGTCATAATTCACATCCAACAGTCGTTTGGAGTCAAAAGATTAAATGGTAAAATTTCATCGATATGGACCATTTTGGGGACGTTCGACAGGTCCGGAGTCATTGTTTTTCATCAGAAAATTAATTTTTAGGACTGTACCAAAAATGATTCAAAATGTCAAATAGATCGTGCCTCATGTTGAATAACCACTTTTTAACCCCTCAGAGTGAACAAAATTGCCATTTTTACAGAGTTTTGCTTACTCAAAAGCTTCAATTTTGACCAATTTCAGGCACATAAATGACTTTAAACACACTTATTTTAGTTGAAAAAGTCATAATTCACATCCAACAGTCATTTGGAGTCAAAAGATTAAATGTTAAAATTTCATCCATATTGACCATTTTGGGAAGGTTCGACAGGTCCGGAGTCATCGTTTTTCATCAGAAAAATAATTTTTTGAACTGTACCAAAAATTATTAAAAATGTCAAATGGATCGTGCCTCATGTTGAATAACCACTTTTTAACCCCTCAGAGTGACCAAAATTGCCATTTTTACAGAGTTTTGCTTACTCAAAAGCTTCAATTTTGGCTAATTTCAGGCACATAAATGACTTTAAACACACCTATTTTAGTTGAAAAAGTCTTAATTCACATCCAACAGTCGTCTGGAGTCAAAAGATTAAATGTTAAAATTTCATCGATATGGACCATTTGGGGCACGTTCGACAGGTCAGGAGTCCTCGTTTTTCATCAGAAAATTAATTTTTCGCACTATACCAAAAATGATTCAAAATGTCAAATGGATCGTGCCTCATGTAGAATAACCACTTTTTAACCCCTCAGAGTGACCAAAATTGCCATTTTTACAGAGTTTTGCTTACTCAAAAGCTTCAATTTTGACCAATTTCAGGCACATAAATGACTTTAAACACACTTATTCTAGTTGAAAAAGTCTTAATTCACATCCAACAGTCGTTTGGAATCAAAAGATTAAATGTTAAAATTTCATCAATATGGACCATTTTGGGGATGTTCGACAGGTCCGGAGTCATCGTTTTTCATCAGAAAATTAATTTTTCGGACTGTACCAAAAATGATTCAAAATGTCAAATGGATCGTGCCTCATGTTGAATAACCACTTTTTTACCCCTCAGAGTGACCAAAATTGCCATTTTTACAGAGTTTTGCTTACTCAAAAGCTTAAATTTTAACCAATTTCAGGCACATAAATGACTTTAAACACACTTATTTTAATTGAAAAAGTCATAATTCACATCCAACAGTCGTCTGGAGTCAAAAGATTAAATGTTAAAATTTCATCGATATGGACCATTTTGGGCACCTTCGACAGGTCCGGAGTCATCGTTTTTCATCAGAAAATTAATTTTTCGGACTATACCAAAAATGATTCAAAATGTCAAATGGATCGTGCCTCATGTTGAATAACCACTTTTTAACCCCTCAGAGTGACCAAAATTGCCATTTTTACAGAGTTTTGCTTACTCAAAAGCTTCAATTTTGACAAATTTCAGGCACATAAATGACTTTAAACACACTTATTTTAGTTGAAAAAGTCATAATTCACATCCAACAGTCGTTTGGAGTGAAAAGATTAAATGTTAAAATTTCATCGATATGGACCATTTTGGGGACGTTCGACAGGTCCGGAGTCATTGTTTTTCATCAGAAAATTAATTTTTAGGACTGTACCAAAAATAATTCAAAATGTCAAATGGATCGTGCCTCATGTTGAATAACCACTTTTTAACCCCTCAGAGTGACCAATATTGCCATTTTTACAGAGTTTTTGCTTACTCAAAAGCTTCAATTTTGACTAATTTCAGGCACATAAATGACTTTAAGCACACTTATTTTAGTTGAAAAAGTCATAATTCACATCCAACAGTCATTTGGAGTCAAAAGATTAAATGTTAAAATCTCATCCATATTGACCATTTTGGGAACGTTCGACAGGTCCGGAGTCATCGTTTTTCATCAGAAAAATAAATTTTCGGACTGTACCAAAAATGATTCAAAATGTCAAATGGATCGTGCCTCATGTTGAATAACCACTTTTTAACCCCTCAGAGTGACCAAAATTGCCATTTTTACAGAGTTTTGCTTACTCAAAAGCTTCAATTTTGACCAATTTCAGGCACATAAATGACTTTAAACACACTTATTTTAGTTGAAAAAGTCATAACTCACATCCAACAGTCATTTGGAGTCAAAAGATTAAATGTTAAAATCTCATCCATATTGACCATTTTGGGAACGTTCGACAGGTCCGGAGTCATCGTTTTTCATCAGAAAAATAAATTTTCGGACTGTACCAAAAATGATTCAAAATGTCAAATGGATCGTGCCTCATGTTGAATAACCACTTTTTAACCCCTCAGAGTGACCAAAATTGCCATTTTTACAGAGTTTTGCTTACTCAAAAGCTTCAATTTTGACCAATTTCAGGCACATAAATGACTTTAAACACACTTATTTTAGTTGAAAAAGTCATAAATCACATCCAACAGTCGTTTGGAATCAAAAGATTAAATGTTAAAATTTCATCAATATGGACCATTTTGGGGATTTTCGACAGGTCCGGAGTCATCGTTTTTCATCAGAAAATGAATTTTTTGGACTGTACCAAAAATGATTCAAAATGTCAAATGGATCGTGCCTCATGTTGAATAACCACTTTTTTACCCCTCAGAGTGACCAAAATTGCCATTTTTACAGAGTTTTGCTTACTCAAAAGCTTAAATTTTAACCAATTTCAGGCACATAAATGACTTTAAACACACTTATTTTAATTGAAAAAGTCATAATTCACATCCAACAGTCGTCTGGAGTCAAAAGATTAAATGTTAAAATTTCATCGATATGGACCATTTTGGGCACCTTCGACAGGTCCGGAGTCATCGTTTTTCATCAGAAAATTAATTTTTCGGACTATACCAAAAATGATTCAAAATGTCAAATGGATCGTGCCTCATGTTGAATAACCACTTTTTAACCCCTCAGAGTGACCAAAATTGCCATTTTTACAGAGTTTTGCTTACTCAAAAGCTTCAATTTTGACAAATTTCAGGCACATAAATGACTTTAAACACACTTATTTTAGTTGAAAAAGTCATAATTCACATCCAACAGTCGTTTGGAGTGAAAAGATTAAATGTTAAAATTTCATCGATATGGACCATTTTGGGGACGTTCGACAGGTCCGGAGTCATTATTTTTCATCAGAAAATTAATTTTTAGGACTGTACCAAAAATAATTCAAAATGTCAAATGGATCGTGCCTCATGTTGAATAACCACTTTTTAACCCCTCAGAGTGACCAATATTGCCATTTTTACAGAGTTTTTGCTTACTCAAAAGCTTCAATTTTGACTAATGTCAGGCACATAAATGACTTTAAGCACACTTATTTTAGTTGAAAAAGTCATAATTCACATCCAACAGTCATTTGGAGTCAAAAGATTAAATGTTAAAATCTCATCCATATTGACCATTTTGGGAACGTTCGACAGGTCCGGAGTCATCGTTTTTCATCAGAAAAATAAATTTTCGGACTGTACCAAAAATGATTCAAAATGTCAAATGGATCGTGCCTCATGTTGAATAACCACTTTTTAACCCCTCAGAGTGACCAAAATTGCCATTTTTACAGAGTTTTGCTTACTCAAAAGCTTCAATTTTGACCAATTTCAGGCACATAAATGACTTTAAACACACTTATTTTAGTTGAAAAAGTCATAACTCACATCCAACAGTCATTTGGAGTCAAAAGATTAAATGTTAAAATTTCATCCATATTGACCATTTTGGGAACGTTCGACAGGTCCGGAGTCATCGTTTTTCATCAGAAAATTAATTTTTGGACTGTACCAAAAATGATTCAAAATGTCAAATGGATCGTGCCTCATGTTGAATAACCACTTTTTAACCCCTCAGAGTGACCAAAATTGCCATTTTTACAGAGTTTTGCTTACTCAAAAGCTTCAATTTTGACTAATTTAAGGCACATAAATGACTTTAAACACACTTATTTTAGTTGAAAAAGTCATAATTCACATCCAACAGTCATTTGGAGTCAAAAGATTAAATGTTAAAATTTCATCCATATTGACCATTTTGGGAACGTTTGACAGGTCCGGAGTCATCGTTTTTCATCAGAAAAATAATTTTTCGAACTGTACCAAAAATTATTAAAAATGTCAAATGGATCGTGCCTCATGTTGAATAACCACTTTTTAACCCCTCAGAGTGACCAAAATTGCCATTTTTACAGAGTTTTGCTTACTCAAAAGCTTCAATTTTGACCAATTTCAGGCACATAAATGACTTTAAACACACTTATTTTAGTTGAAAAAGTCTTAATTCACATCCAACAGTCGTCTGGAGTCAAAAGATTAAATGTTAAAATGTCATCGATATGGACCATTTTGGGGGACGTTCGACAGGTCCGGAGTCACCGTTTTTCATCAGAAAATTAATTTTTCGGACTATACCAAAAATGATTCAAAATGTCAAATGGATCGTGCCTCATGTTGAATAACCACTTTTTAACCCCTCAGAGTGACCAAAATTGCCATTTTTACAGAGTTTTGCTTACTCAAAAGCTTCAATTTTGGCTAATTTCAGGCACATAAATGACTTTAAACACACCTATTTTAGTTGAAAAAGTCTTAATTCACATCCAACAGTCGTCTGGAGTCAAAAGATTAAATGTTAAAATTTCATCGATATGGACCATTTGGGGCACGTTCGACAGGTCAGGAGTCCTTGTTTTTCATCAGAAAATTAATTTTTCGCACTATACCAAAAATGATTCAAAATGTCAAATGGATCGTGCCTCATGTAGAATAACCACTTTTTAACCCCTCAGAGTGACCAAAATTGCCATTTTTACAGAGTTTTGCTTACTCAAAAGCTTCAATTTTGACCAATTTCAGGCACATAAATGACTTTAAACACACTTATTCTAGTTGAAAAAGTCTTAATTCACATCCAACAGTCGTTTGGAATCAAAAGATTAAATGTTAAAATTTCATCAATATGGACCATTTTGGGGATGTTCGACAGGTCCGGAGTCATCGTTTTTCATCAGAAAATGAATTTTTCGGACTGTACCAAAAATGATTCAAAATGTCAAATGGATCGTGCCTCATGTTGAATAGCCACTTTTTTACCCCTCAGAGTGACCAAAATTGCCATTTTTACAGAGTTTTGCTTACTCAAAAGCTTAAATTTTAACCAATTTCAGGCACATAAATGACTTTAAACACACTTATTTTAATTGAAAAAGTCATAATTCACATCCAACAGTCGTCTGGAGTCAAAAGATTAAATGTTAAAATTTCATCGATATGGACCATTTTGGGCACCTTCGACAGATCCGGAGTCATCGTTTTTCATCAGAAAATAAATTTTTCGGACTATACCAAAAATGATTCAAAATGTCAAATGGATCGTGCCTCATGTTGAATAACCACTTTTTAACCCCTCAGAGTGACCAAAATTGCCATTTTTACAGAGTTTTGCTTACTCAAAAGCTTCAATTTTGACAAATTTCAGGCACATAAATGACTTTAAACACACTTATTTTAGTTGAAAAAGTCATAATTCACATCCAACAGTCGTTTGGAGTCAAAAGATTAAATGTTAAAATTTCATCGATATGGACCATTTTGGGGACGTTCGACAGGTCCGGAGTCATTGTTTTTCATCAGAAAATTAATTTTTAGGACTGTACCAAAAATAATTCAAAATGTCAAATGGATCGTGCCTCATGTTGAATAACCACTTTTTAACCCCTCAGAGTGACCAATATTGCCATTTTTACAGAGTTTTTGCTTACTCAAAAGCTTCAATTTTGACTAATTTCAGGCACATAAATGACTTTAAGCACACTTATTTTAGTTGAAAAAGTCATAATTCACATCCAACAGTCATTTGGAGTCAAAAGATTAAATATTAAAATCTCATCCATATTGACCATTTTGGGAACGTTCGACAGGTCCGGAGTCATCGTTTTTCATCAGAAAAATAAATTTTCGGACTGTACCAAAAATGATTCAAAATGTCAAATGGATCGTGCCTCATGTTGAATAACCACTTTTTAACCCCTCAGAGTGACCAAAATTGCCATTTTTACAGAGTTTTGCTTACTCAAAAGCTTCAATTTTGACCAATTTCAGGCACATAAATGACTTTAAACACACTTATTTTAGTTGAAAAAGTCATAACTCACATCCAACAGTCATTTGGAGTCAAAAGATTAAATGTTAAAATTTCATCCATATTGACCATTTTGGGAACGTTCGACAGGTCCGGAGTCATCGTTTTTCATCAGAAAATTAATTTTTCGGACTGTACCAAAAATGATTCAAAATGTCAGATGGATCGTGCCTCATGTTGAATAACCAGTTTTTAACCCCTCAGAGTGAACAAAATTGCCATTTTTACAGAGTTTTGCTTACTCAAAAGCTTCAATTTTGACAAATTTCAGGCACATAAATGACTTTAAACACACTTATTTTAGTTGAAAAAGTCATAATTCACATCCAACAGTCGTTTGGAGTCAAAAGATTAAATGGTAAAATTTCATCGATATGGACCATTTTGGGGACGTTCGACAGGTCCGGAGTCATTGTTTTTCATCAGAAAATTAATTTTTAGGACTGTACCAAAAATGATTCAAAATGTCAAATAGATCGTGCCTCATGTTGAATAACCACTTTTTAACCCCTCAGAGTGAACAAAATTGCCCTTTTTACAGAGTTTTGCTTACTCAAAAGCTTCAATTTTGACCAATTTCAGGCACATAAATGACTTTAAACACACTTATTTTAGTTGAAAAAGTCATAATTCACATCCAACAGTCATTTGGAGTCAAAAGATTAAATGTTAAAATTTCATCCATATTGACCATTTTGGGAAGGTTCGACAGGTCCGGAGTCATCGTTTTTCATCAGAAAAATAATTTTTTGAACTGTACCAAAAATTATTAAAAATGTCAAATGGATCGTGCCTCATGTTGAATAACCACTTTTTAACCCCTCAGAGTGACCAAAATTGCCATTTTTACAGAGTTTTGCTTACTCAAAAGCTTCAATTTTGGCTATTTTCAGGCACATAAATGACTTTAAACACACCTATTTTAGTTGAAAAAGTCTTAATTCACATCCAACAGTCGTCTGGAGTCAAAAGATTAAATGTTAAAATTTCATCGATATGGACCATTTGGGGCACGTTCGACAGGTCAGGAGTCCTCGTTTTTCATCAGAAAATTAATTTTTCGCACTATACCAAAAATGATTCAAAATGTCAAATGGATCGTGCCTCATGTAGAATAACCACTTTTTAACCCCTCAGAGTGACCAAAATTGCCATTTTTACAGAGTTTTGCTTACTCAAAAGCTTCAATTTTGACCAATTTCAGGCACATAAATGACTTTAAACACACTTATTCTAGTTGAAAAAGTCTTAATTCACATCCAACAGTCGTTTGGAATCAAAAGATTAAATGTTAAAATTTCATCAATATGGACCATTTTGGGGATGTTCGACAGGTCCGGAGTCATCGTTTTTCATCAGAAAATTAATTTTTCGGACTGTACCAAAAATGATTCAAAATGTCAAATGGATCGTGCCTCATGTTGAATAACCACTTTTTTACCCCTCAGAGTGACCAAAATTGCCATTTTTACAGAGTTTTGCTTACTCAAAAGCTTAAATTTTAACCAATTTCAGGCACATAAATGACTTTAAACACACTTATTTTAATTGAAAAAGTCATAATTCACATCCAACAGTCGTCTGGAGTCAAAAGATTAAATGTTAAAATTTCATCGATATGGACCATTTTGGGCACCTTCGACAGGTCCGGAGTCATCGTTTTTCATCAGAAAATTAATTTTTCGGACTATACCAAAAATGATTCAAAATGTCAAATGGATCGTGCCTCATGTTGAATAACCACTTTTTAACCCCTCAGAGTGACCAAAATTGCCATTTTTACAGAGTTTTGCTTACTCAAAAGCTTCAATTTTGACAAATTTCAGGCACATAAATGACTTTAAACACACTTATTTTAGTTGAAAAAGTCATAATTCACATCCAACAGTCGTTTGGAGTGAAAAGATTAAATGTTAAAATTTCATCGATATGGACCATTTTGGGGACGTTCGACAGGTCCGGAGTCATTGTTTTTCATCAGAAAATTAATTTTTAGGACTGTACCAAAAATAATTCAAAATGTCAAATGGATCGTGCCTCATGTTGAATAACCACTTTTTAACCCCTCAGAGTGACCAATATTGCCATTTTTACAGAGTTTTTGCTTACTCAAAAGCTTCAATTTTGACTAATTTCAGGCACATAAATGACTTTAAGCACACTTATTTTAGTTGAAAAAGTCATAATTCACATCCAACAGTCATTTGGAGTCAAAAGATTAAATGTTAAAATCTCATCCATATTGACCATTTTGGGAACGTTCGACAGGTCCGGAGTCATCGTTTTTCATCAGAAAAATAAATTTTCGGACTGTACCAAAAATGATTCAAAATGTCAAATGGATCGTGCCTCATGTTGAATAACCACTTTTTAACCCCTCAGAGTGACCAAAATTGCCATTTTTACAGAGTTTTGCTTACTCAAAAGCTTAAATTGTAACCAATTTCAGGCACATAAATGACTTTAAACACACTTATTTTAATTGAAAAAGTCATAATTCACATCCAACAGTCGTCTGGAGTCAAAAGATTAAATGTTAAAATTTCATCGATATGGACCATTTTGGGCACCTTCGACAGGTCCGGAGTCATCGTTTTTCATCAGAAAATTAATTTTTCGGACTATACCAAAAATGATTCAAAATGTCAAATGGATCGTGCCTCATGTTGAATAACCACTTTTTAACCCCTCAGAGTGACCAAAATTGCCATTTTTACAGAGTTTTGCTTACTCAAAAGCTTCAATTTTGACAAATTTCAGGCACATAAATGACTTTAAACACACTTATTTTAGTTGAAAAAGTCATAATTCACATCCAACAGTCGTTTGGAGTGAAAAGATTAAATGTTAAAATTTCATCGATATGGACCATTTTGGGGACGTTCGACAGGTCCGGAGTCATTGTTTTTCATCAGAAAATTAATTTTTAGGACTGTACCAAAAATAATTCAAAATGTCAAATGGATCGTGCCTCATGTTGAATAACCACTTTTTAACCCCTCAGAGTGACCAATATTGCCATTTTTACAGAGTTTTTGCTTACTCAAAAGCTTCAATTTTGACTAATTTCAGGCACATAAATGACTTTAAGCACACTTATTTTAGTTGAAAAAGTCATAATTCACATCCAACAGTCATTTGGAGTCAAAAGATTAAATGTTAAAATCTCATCCATATTGACCATTTTGGGAACGTTCGACAGGTCCGGAGTCATCGTTTTTCATCAGAAAAATAAATTTTCGGACTGTACCAAAAATGATTCAAAATGTCAAATGGATCGTGCCTCATGTTGAATAACCACTTTTTAACCCCTCAGAGTGACCAAAATTGCCATTTTTACAGAGTTTTGCTTACTCAAAAGCTTCAATTTTGACCAATTTCAGGCACATAAATGACTTTAAACACACTTATTTTAGTTGAAAAAGTCATAACTCACATCCAACAGTCATTTGGAGTCAAAAGATTAAATGTTAAAATCTCATCCATATTGACCATTTTGGGAACGTTCGACAGGTCCGGAGTCATCGTTTTTCATCAGAAAAATAAATTTTCGGACTGTACCAAAAATGATTCAAAATGTCAAATGGATCGTGCCTCATGTTGAATAACCACTTTTTAACCCCTCAGAGTGACCAAAATTGCCATTTTTACAGAGTTTTGCTTACTCAAAAGCTTCAATTTTGACCAATTTCAGGCACATAAATGACTTTAAACACACTTATTTTAGTTGAAAAAGTCATAAATCACATCCAACAGTCGTTTGGAATCAAAAGATTAAATGTTAAAATTTCATCAATATGGACCATTTTGGGGATTTTCGACAGGTCCGGAGTCATCGTTTTTCATCAGAAAATGAATTTTTTGGACTGTACCAAAAATGATTCAAAATGTCAAATGGATCGTGCCTCATGTTGAATAACCACTTTTTTACCCCTCAGAGTGACCAAAATTGCCATTTTTACAGAGTTTTGCTTACTCAAAAGCTTAAATTTTAACCAATTTCAGGCACATAAATGACTTTAAACACACTTATTTTAATTGAAAAAGTCATAATTCACATCCAACAGTCGTCTGGAGTCAAAAGATTAAATGTTAAAATTTCATCGATATGGACCATTTTGGGCACCTTCGACAGGTCCGGAGTCATCGTTTTTCATCAGAAAATTAATTTTTCGGACTATACCAAAAATGATTCAAAATGTCAAATGGATCGTGCCTCATGTTGAATAACCACTTTTTAACCCCTCAGAGTGACCAAAATTGCCATTTTTACAGAGTTTTGCTTACTCAAAAGCTTCAATTTTGACAAATTTCAGGCACATAAATGACTTTAAACACACTTATTTTAGTTGAAAAAGTCATAATTCACATCCAACAGTCGTTTGGAGTGAAAAGATTAAATGTTAAAATTTCATCGATATGGACCATTTTGGGGACGTTCGACAGGTCCGGAGTCATTGTTTTTCATCAGAAAATTAATTTTTAGGACTGTACCAAAAATAATTCAAAATGTCAAATGGATCGTGCCTCATGTTGAATAACCACTTTTTAACCCCTCAGAGTGACCAATATTGCCATTTTTACAGAGTTTTTGCTTACTCAAAAGCTTCAATTTTGACTAATGTCAGGCACATAAATGACTTTAAGCACACTTATTTTAGTTGAAAAAGTCATAATTCACATCCAACAGTCATTTGGAGTCAAAAGATTAAATGTTAAAATCTCATCCATATTGACCATTTTGGGAACGTTCGACAGGTCCGGAGTCATCGTTTTTCATCAGAAAAATAAATTTTCGGACTGTACCAAAAATGATTCAAAATGTCAAATGGATCGTGCCTCATGTTGAATAACCACTTTTTAACCCCTCAGAGTGACCAAAATTGCCATTTTTACAGAGTTTTGCTTACTCAAAAGCTTCAATTTTGACCAATTTCAGGCACATAAATGACTTTAAACACACTTATTTTAGTTGAAAAAGTCATAACTCACATCCAACAGTCATTTGGAGTCAAAAGATTAAATGTTAAAATTTCATCCATATTGACCATTTTGGGAACGTTCGACAGGTCCGGAGTCATCGTTTTTCATCAGAAAATTAATTTTTGGACTGTACCAAAAATGATTCAAAATGTCAAATGGATCGTGCCTCATGTTGAATAACCACTTTTTAACCCCTCAGAGTGACCAAAATTGCCATTTTTACAGAGTTTTGCTTACTCAAAAGCTTCAATTTTGACTAATTTAAGGCACATAAATGACTTTAAACACACTTATTTTAGTTGAAAAAGTCATAATTCACATCCAACAGTCATTTGGAGTCAAAAGATTAAATGTTAAAATTTCATCCATATTGACCATTTTGGGAACGTTTGACAGGTCCGGAGTCATCGTTTTTCATCATAAAAATAATTTTTCGAACTGTACCAAAAATTATTAAAAATGTCAAATGGATCGTGCCTCATGTTGAATAACCACTTTTTAACCCCTCAGAGTGACCAAAATTGCCATTTTTACAGAGTTTTGCTTACTCAAAAGCTTCAATTTTGACCAATTTCAGGCACATAAATGACTTTAAACACACTTATTTTAGTTGAAAAAGTCTTAATTCACATCCAACAGTCGTCTGGAGTCAAAAGATTAAATGTTAAAATGTCATCGATATGGACCATTTTGGGGGACGTTCGACAGGTCCGGAGTCACCGTTTTTCATCAGAAAATTAATTTTTCGGACTATACCAAAAATGATTCAAAATGTCAAATGGATCGTGCCTCATGTTGAATAACCACTTTTTAACCCCTCAGAGTGACCAAAATTGCCATTTTTACAGAGTTTTGCTTACTCAAAAGCTTCAATTTTGGCTAATTTCAGGCACATAAATGACTTTAAACACACCTATTTTAGTTGAAAAAGTCTTAATTCACATCCAACAGTCGTCTGGAGTCAAAAGATTAAATGTTAAAATTTCATCGATATGGACCATTTGGGGCACGTTCGACAGGTCAGGAGTCCTTGTTTTTCATCAGAAAATTAATTTTTCGCACTATACCAAAAATGATTCAAAATGTCAAATGGATCGTGCCTCATGTAGAATAACCACTTTTTAACCCCTCAGAGTGACCAAAATTGCCATTTTTACAGAGTTTTGCTTACTCAAAAGCTTCAATTTTGACCAATTTCAGGCACATAAATGACTTTAAACACACTTATTCTAGTTGAAAAAGTCTTAATTCACATCCAACAGTCGTTTGGAATCAAAAGATTAAATGTTAAAATTTCATCAATATGGACCATTTTGGGGATGTTCGACAGGTCCGGAGTCATCGTTTTTCATCAGAAAATGAATTTTTCGGACTGTACCAAAAATGATTCAAAATGTCAAATGGATCGTGCCTCATGTTGAATAACCACTTTTTTACCCCTCAGAGTGACCAAAATTGCCATTTTTACAGAGTTTTGCTTACTCAAAAGCTTAAATTTTAACCAATTTCAGGCACATAAATGACTTTAAACACACTTATTTTAATTGAAAAAGTCATAATTCACATCCAACAGTCGTCTGGAGTCAAAAGATTAAATGTTAAAATTTCATCGATATGGACCATTTTGGGCACCTTCAACAGATCCGGAGTCATCGTTTTTCATCAGAAAATAAATTTTTCGGACTATACCAAAAATGATTCAAAATGTCAAATGGATCGTGCCTCATGTTGAATAACCACTTTTTAACCCCTCAGAGTGACCAAAATTGCCATTTTTACAGAGTTTTGCTTACTCAAAAGCTTCAATTTTGACAAATTTCAGGCACATAAATGACTTTAAACACACTTATTTTAGTTGAAAAAGTCATAATTCACATCCAACAGTCGTTTGGAGTCAAAAGATTAAATGTTAAAATTTCATCGATATGGACCATTTTGGGGACGTTCGACAGGTCCGGAGTCATTGTTTTTCATCAGAAAATTAATTTTTAGGACTGTACCAAAAATAATTCAAAATGTCAAATGGATCGTGCCTCATGTTGAATAACCACTTTTTAACCCCTCAGAGTGACCAATATTGCCATTTTTACAGAGTTTTTGCTTACTCAAAAGCTTCAATTTTGACTAATTTCAGGCACATAAATGACTTTAAGCACACTTATTTTAGTTGAAAAAGTCATAATTCACATCCAACAGTCATTTGGAGTCAAAAGATTAAATATTAAAATCTCATCCATATTGACCATTTTGGGAACGTTCGACAGGTCCGGAGTCATCGTTTTTCATCAGAAAAATAAATTTTCGGACTGTACCAAAAATGATTCAAAATGTCAAATGGATCGTGCCTCATGTTGAATAACCACTTTTTAACCCCTCAGAGTGACCAAAATTGCCATTTTTACAGAGTTTTGCTTACTCAAAAGCTTCAATTTTGACCAATTTCAGGCACATAAATGACTTTAAACACACTTATTTTAGTTGAAAAAGTCATAACTCACATCCAACAGTCATTTGGAGTCAAAAGATTAAATGTTAAAATTTCATCCATATTGACCATTTTGGGAACGTTCGACAGGTCCGGAGTCATCGTTTTTCATCAGAAAATTAATTTTTCGGACTGTACCAAAAATGATTCAAAATGTCAGATGGATCGTGCCTCATGTTGAATAACCAGTTTTTAACCCCTCAGAGTGTACAAAATTGCCATTTTTACAGAGTTTTGCTTACTCAAAAGCTTCAATTTTGACAAATTTCAGGCACATAAATGACTTTAAACACACTTATTTTAGTTGAAAAAGTCATAATTCACATCCAACAGTCGTTTGGAGTCAAAAGATTAAATGGTAAAATTTCATCGATATGGACCATTTTGGGGACGTTCGACAGGTCCGGAGTCATTGTTTTTCATCAGAAAATTAATTTTTAGGACTGTACCAAAAATGATTCAAAATGTCAAATAGATCGTGCCTCATGTTGAATAACCACTTTTTAACCCCTCAGAGTGAACAAAATTGCCATTTTTACAGAGTTTTGCTTACTCAAAAGCTTCAATTTTGACCAATTTCAGGCACATAAATGACTTTAAACACACTTATTTTAGTTGAAAAAGTCATAATTCACATCCAACAGTCATTTGGAGTCAAAAGATTAAATGTTAAAATTTCATCCATATTGACCATTTTGGGAAGGTTCGACAGGTCCGGAGTCATCGTTTTTCATCAGAAAAATAATTTTTTGAACTGTACCAAAAATTATTAAAAATGTCAAATGGATCGTGCCTCATGTTGAATAACCACTTTTTAACCCCTCAGAGTGACCAAAATTGCCATTTTTACAGAGTTTTGCTTACTCAAAAGCTTCAATTTTGGCTAATTTCAGGCACATAAATGACTTTAAACACACCTATTTTAGTTGAAAAAGTCTTAATTCACATCCAACAGTCGTCTGGAGTCAAAAGATTAAATGTTAAAATTTCATCGATATGGACCATTTGGGGCACGTTCGACAGGTCAGGAGTCCTCGTTTTTCATCAGAAAATTAATTTTTCGCACTATACCAAAAATGATTCAAAATGTCAAATGGATCGTGCCTCATGTAGAATAACCACTTTTTAACCCCTCAGAGTGACCAAAATTGCCATTTTTACAGAGTTTTGCTTACTCAAAAGCTTCAATTTTGACCAATTTCAGGCACATAAATGACTTTAAACACACTTATTCTAGTTGAAAAAGTCTTAATTCACATCCAACAGTCGTTTGGAATCAAAAGATTAAATGTTAAAATTTCATCAATATGGACCATTTTGGGGATGTTCGACAGGTCCGGAGTCATCGTTTTTCATCAGAAAATTAATTTTTCGGACTGTACCAAAAATGATTCAAAATGTCAAATGGATCGTGCCTCATGTTGAATAACCACTTTTTTACCCCTCAGAGTGACCAAAATTGCCATTTTTACAGAGTTTTGCTTACTCAAAAGCTTAAATTTTAACCAATTTCAGGCACATAAATGACTTTAAACACACTTATTTTAATTGAAAAAGTCATAATTCACATCCAACAGTCGTCTGGAGTCAAAAGATTAAATGTTAAAATTTCATCGATATGGACCATTTTGGGCACCTTCGACAGGTCCGGAGTCATCGTTTTTCATCAGAAAATTAATTTTTCGGACTATACCAAAAATGATTCAAAATGTCAAATGGATCGTGCCTCATGTTGAATAACCACTTTTTAACCCCTCAGAGTGACCAAAATTGCCATTTTTACAGAGTTTTGCTTACTCAAAAGCTTCAATTTTGACAAATTTCAGGCACATAAATGACTTTAAACACACTTATTTTAGTTGAAAAAGTCATAATTCACATCCAACAGTCGTTTGGAGTGAAAAGATTAAATGTTAAAATTTCATCGATATGGACCATTTTGGGGACGTTCGACAGGTCCGGAGTCATTGTTTTTCATCAGAAAATTAATTTTTAGGACTGTACCAAAAATAATTCAAAATGTCAAATGGATCGTGCCTCATGTTGAATAACCACTTTTTAACCCCTCAGAGTGACCAATATTGCCATTTTTACAGAGTTTTTGCTTACTCAAAAGCTTCAATTTTGACTAATTTCAGGCACATAAATGACTTTAAGCACACTTATTTTAGTTGAAAAAGTCATAATTCACATCCAACAGTCATTTGGAGTCAAAAGATTAAATGTTAAAATCTCATCCATATTGACCATTTTGGGAACGTTCGACAGGTCCGGAGTCATCGTTTTTCATCAGAAAAATAAATTTTCGGACTGTACCAAAAATGATTCAAAATGTCAAATGGATCGTGCCTCATGTTGAATAACCACTTTTTAACCCCTCAGAGTGACCAAAATTGCCATTTTTACAGAGTTTTGCTTACTCAAAAGCTTCAATTTTGACCAATTTCAGGCACATAAATGACTTTAAACACACTTATTTTAGTTGAAAAAGTCATAACTCACATCCAACAGTCATTTGGAGTCAAAAGATTAAATGTTAAAATCTCATCCATATTGACCATTTTGGGAACGTTCGACAGGTCCGGAGTCATCGTTTTTCATCAGAAAAATAAATTTTCGGACTGTACCAAAAATGATTCAAAATGTCAAATGGATCGTGCCTCATGTTGAATAACCACTTTTTAACCCCTCAGAGTGACCAAAATTGCCATTTTTACAGAGTTTTGCTTACTCAAAAGCTTCAATTTTGACCAATTTCAGGCACATAAATGACTTTAAACACACTTATTTTAGTTGAAAAAGTCATAAATCACATCCAACAGTCGTTTGGAATCAAAAGATTAAATGTTAAAATTTCATCAATATGGACCATTTTGGGGATTTTCGACAGGTCCGGAGTCATCGTTTTTCATCAGAAAATGAATTTTTTGGACTGTACCAAAAATGATTCAAAATGTCAAATGGATCGTGCCTCATGTTGAATAACCACTTTTTTACCCCTCAGAGTGACCAAAATTGCCATTTTTACAGAGTTTTGCTTACTCAAAAGCTTAAATTTTAACCAATTTCAGGCACATAAATGACTTTAAACACACTTATTTTAATTGAAAAAGTCATAATTCACATCCAACAGTCGTCTGGAGTCAAAAGATTAAATGTTAAAATTTCATCGATATGGACCATTTTGGGCACCTTCGACAGGTCCGGAGTCATCGTTTTTCATCAGAAAATTAATTTTTCGGACTATACCAAAAATGATTCAAAATGTCAAATGGATCGTGCCTCATGTTGAATAACCACTTTTTAACCCCTCAGAGTGACCAAAATTGCCATTTTTACAGAGTTTTGCTTACTCAAAAGCTTCAATTTTGACAAATTTCAGGCACATAAATGACTTTAAACACACTTATTTTAGTTGAAAAAGTCATAATTCACATCCAACAGTCGTTTGGAGTGAAAAGATTAAATGTTAAAATTTCATCGATATGGACCATTTTGGGGACGTTCGACAGGTCCGGAGTCATTGTTTTTCATCAGAAAATTAATTTTTAGGACTGTACCAAAAATAATTCAAAATGTCAAATGGATCGTGCCTCATGTTGAATAACCACTTTTTAACCCCTCAGAGTGACCAATATTGCCATTTTTACAGAGTTTTTGCTTACTCAAAAGCTTCAATTTTGACTAATGTCAGGCACATAAATGACTTTAAGCACACTTATTTTAGTTGAAAAAGTCATAATTCACATCCAACAGTCATTTGGAGTCAAAAGATTAAATGTTAAAATCTCATCCATATTGACCATTTTGGGAACGTTCGACAGGTCCGGAGTCATCGTTTTTCATCAGAAAAATAAATTTTCGGACTGTACCAAAAATGATTCAAAATGTCAAATGGATCGTGCCTCATGTTGAATAACCACTTTTTAACCCCTCAGAGTGACCAAAATTGCCATTTTTACAGAGTTTTGCTTACTCAAAAGCTTCAATTTTGACCAATTTCAGGCACATAAATGACTTTAAACACACTTATTTTAGTTGAAAAAGTCATAACTCACATCCAACAGTCATTTGGAGTCAAAAGATTAAATGTTAAAATTTCATCCATATTGACCATTTTGGGAACGTTCGACAGGTCCGGAGTCATCGTTTTTCATCAGAAAATTAATTTTTGGACTGTACCAAAAATGATTCAAAATGTCAAATGGATCGTGCCTCATGTTGAATAACCACTTTTTAACCCCTCAGAGTGACCAAAATTGCCATTTTTACAGAGTTTTGCTTACTCAAAAGCTTCAATTTTGACTAATTTAAGGCACATAAATGACTTTAAACACACTTATTTTAGTTGAAAAAGTCATAATTCACATCCAACAGTCATTTGGAGTCAAAAGATTAAATGTTAAAATTTCATCCATATTGACCATTTTGGGAACGTTTGACAGGTCCGGAGTCATCGTTTTTCATCAGAAAAATAATTTTTCGAACTGTACCAAAAATTATTAAAAATGTCAAATGGATCGTGCCTCATGTTGAATAACCACTTTTTAACCCCTCAGAGTGACCAAAATTGCCATTTTTACAGAGTTTTGCTTACTCAAAAGCTTCAATTTTGACCAATTTCAGGCACATAAATGACTTTAAACACACTTATTTTAGTTGAAAAAGTCTTAATTCACATCCAACAGTCGTCTGGAGTCAAAAGATTAAATGTTAAAATGTCATCGATATGGACCATTTTGGGGGACGTTCGACAGGTCCGGAGTCACCGTTTTTCATCAGAAAATTAATTTTTCGGACTATACCAAAAATGATTCAAAATGTCAAATGGATCGTGCCTCATGTTGAATAACCACTTTTTAACCCCTCAGAGTGACCAAAATTGCCATTTTTACAGAGTTTTGCTTACTCAAAAGCTTCAATTTTGGCTAATTTCAGGCACATAAATGACTTTAAACACACCTATTTTAGTTGAAAAAGTCTTAATTCACATCCAACAGTCGTCTGGAGTCAAAAGATTAAATGTTAAAATTTCATCGATATGGACCATTTGGGGCACGTTCGACAGGTCAGGAGTCCTTGTTTTTCATCAGAAAATTAATTTTTCGCACTATACCAAAAATGATTCAAAATGTCAAATGGATCGTGCCTCATGTAGAATAACCACTTTTTAACCCCTCAGAGTGACCAAAATTGCCATTTTTACAGAGTTTTGCTTACTCAAAAGCTTCAATTTTGACCAATTTCAGGCACATAAATGACTTTAAACACACTTATTCTAGTTGAAAAAGTCTTAATTCACATCCAACAGTCGTTTGGAATCAAAAGATTAAATGTTAAAATTTCATCAATATGGACCATTTTGGGGATGTTCGACAGGTCCGGAGTCATCGTTTTTCATCAGAAAATGAATTTTTCGGACTGTACCAAAAATGATTCAAAATGTCAAATGGATCGTGCCTCATGTTGAATAACCACTTTTTTACCCCTCAGAGTGACCAAAATTGCCATTTTTACAGAGTTTTGCTTACTCAAAAGCTTAAATTTTAACCAATTTCAGGCACATAAATGACTTTAAACACACTTATTTTAATTGAAAAAGTCATAATTCACATCCAACAGTCGTCTGGAGTCAAAAGATTAAATGTTAAAATTTCATCGATATGGACCATTTTGGGCACCTTCGACAGATCCGGAGTCATCGTTTTTCATCAGAAAATAAATTTTTCGGACTATACCAAAAATGATTCAAAATGTCAAATGGATCGTGCCTCATGTTGAATAACCACTTTTTAACCCCTCAGAGTGACCAAAATTGCCATTTTTACAGAGTTTTGCTTACTCAAAAGCTTCAATTTTGACAAATTTCAGGCACATAAATGACTTTAAACACACTTATTTTAGTTGAAAAAGTCATAATTCACATCCAACAGTCGTTTGGAGTCAAAAGATTAAATGTTAAAATTTCATCGATATGGACCATTTTGGGGACGTTCGACAGGTCCGGAGTCATTGTTTTTCATCAGAAAATTAATTTTTAGGACTGTACCAAAAATAATTCAAAATGTCAAATGGATCGTGCCTCATGTTGAATAACCACTTTTTAACCCCTCAGAGTGACCAATATTGCCATTTTTACAGAGTTTTTGCTTACTCAAAAGCTTCAATTTTGACTAATTTCAGGCACATAAATGACTTTAAGCACACTTATTTTAGTTGAAAAAGTCATAATTCACATCCAACAGTCATTTGGAGTCAAAAGATTAAATATTAAAATCTCATCCATATTGACCATTTTGGGAACGTTCGACAGGTCCGGAGTCATCGTTTTTCATCAGAAAAATAAATTTTCGGACTGTACCAAAAATGATTCAAAATGTCAAATGGATCGTGCCTCATGTTGAATAACCACTTTTTAACCCCTCAGAGTGACCAAAATTGCCATTTTTACAGAGTTTTGCTTACTCAAAAGCTTCAATTTTGACCAATTTCAGGCACATAAATGACTTTAAACACACTTATTTTAGTTGAAAAAGTCATAACTCACATCCAACAGTCATTTGGAGTCAAAAGATTAAATGTTAAAATTTCATCCATATTGACCATTTTGGGAACGTTCGACAGGTCCGGAGTCATCGTTTTTCATCAGAAAATTAATTTTTCGGACTGTACCAAAAATGATTCAAAATGTCAGATGGATCGTGCCTCATGTTGAATAACCAGTTTTTAACCCCTCAGAGTGAACAAAATTGCCATTTTTACAGAGTTTTGCTTACTCAAAAGCTTCAATTTTGACAAATTTCAGGCACATAAATGACTTTAAACACACTTATTTTAGTTGAAAAAGTCATAATTCACATCCAACAGTCGTTTGGAGTCAAAAGATTAAATGGTAAAATTTCATCGATATGGACCATTTTGGGGACGTTCGACAGGTCCGGAGTCATTGTTTTTCATCAGAAAATTAATTTTTAGGACTGTACCAAAAATGATTCAAAATGTCAAATAGATCGTGCCTCATGTTGAATAACCACTTTTTAACCCCTCAGAGTGAACAAAATTGCCATTTTTACAGAGTTTTGCTTACTCAAAAGCTTCAATTTTGACCAATTTCAGGCACATAAATGACTTTAAACACACTTATTTTAGTTGAAAAAGTCACAATTCACATCCAACAGTCATTTGGAGTCAAAAGATTAAATGTTAAAATTTCATCCATATTGACCATTTTGGGAAGGTTCGACAGGTCCGGAGTCATCGTTTTTCATCAGAAAAATAATTTTTTGAACTGTACCAAAAATTATTAAAAATGTCAAATGGATCGTGCCTCATGTTGAATAACCACTTTTTAACCCCTCAGAGTGACCAAAATTGCCATTTTTACAGAGTTTTGCTTACTCAAAAGCTTCAATTTTGGCTAATTTCAGGCACATAAATGACTTTAAACACACCTATTTTAGTTGAAAAAGTCTTAATTCACATCCAACAGTCGTCTGGAGTCAAAAGATTAAATGTTAAAATTTCATCGATATGGACCATTTGGGGCACGTTCGACAGGTCAGGAGTCCTCGTTTTTCATCAGAAAATTAATTTTTTGCACTATACCAAAAATGATTCAAAATGTCAAATGGATCGTGCCTCATGTAGAATAACCACTTTTTAACCCCTCAGAGTGACCAAAATTGCCATTTTTACAGAGTTTTGCTTACTCAAAAGCTTCAATTTTGACCAATTTCAGGCACATAAATGACTTTAAACACACTTATTCTAGTTGAAAAAGTCTTAATTCACATCCAACAGTCGTTTGGAATCAAAAGATTAAATGTTAAAATTTCATCAATATGGACCATTTTGGGGATGTTCGACAGGTCCGGAGTCATCGTTTTTCATCAGAAAATTAATTTTTCGGACTGTACCAAAAATGATTCAAAATGTCAAATGGATCGTGCCTCATGTTGAATAACCACTTTTTTACCCCTCAGAGTGACCAAAATTGCCATTTTTACAGAGTTTTGCTTACTCAAAAGCTTAAATTTTAACCAATTTCAGGCACATAAATGACTTTAAACACACTTATTTTAATTGAAAAAGTCATAATTCACATCCAACAGTCGTCTGGAGTCAAAAGATTAAATGTTAAAATTTCATCGATATGGACCATTTTGGGCACCTTCGACAGGTCCGGAGTCATCGTTTTTCATCAGAAAATTAATTTTTCGGACTATACCAAAAATGATTCAAAATGTCAAATGGATCGTGCCTCATGTTGAATAACCACTTTTTAACCCCTCAGAGTGACCAAAATTGCCATTTTTACAGAGTTTTGCTTACTCAAAAGCTTCAATTTTGACAAATTTCAGGCACATAAATGACTTTAAACACACTTATTTTAGTTGAAAAAGTCATAATTCACATCCAACAGTCGTTTGGAGTGAAAAGATTAAATGTTAAAATTTCATCGATATGGACCATTTTGGGGACGTTCGACAGGTCCGGAGTCATTGTTTTTCATCAGAAAATTAATTTTTAGGACTGTACCAAAAATAATTCAAAATGTCAAATGGATCGTGCCTCATGTTGAATAACCACTTTTTAACCCCTCAGAGTGACCAATATTGCCATTTTTACAGAGTTTTTGCTTACTCAAAAGCTTCAATTTTGACTAATTTCAGGCACATAAATGACTTTAAGCACACTTATTTTAGTTGAAAAAGTCATAATTCACATCCAACAGTCATTTGGAGTCAAAAGATTAAATGTTAAAATCTCATCCATATTGACCATTTTGGGAACGTTCGACAGGTCCGGAGTCATCGTTTTTCATCAGAAAAATAAATTTTCGGACTGTACCAAAAATGATTCAAAATGTCAAATGGATCGTGCCTCATGTTGAATAACCACTTTTTAACCCCTCAGAGTGACCAAAATTGCCATTTTTACAGAGTTTTGCTTACTCAAAAGCTTCAATTTTGACCAATTTCAGGCACATAAATGACTTTAAACACACTTATTTTAGTTGAAAAAGTCATAACTCACATCCAACAGTCATTTGGAGTCAAAAGATTAAATGTTAAAATCTCATCCATATTGACCATTTTGGGAACGTTCGACAGGTCCGGAGTCATCGTTTTTCATCAGAAAAATAAATTTTCGGACTGTACCAAAAATGATTCAAAATGTCAAATGGATCGTGCCTCATGTTGAATAACCACTTTTTAACCCCTCAGAGTGACCAAAATTGCCATTTTTACAGAGTTTTGCTTACTCAAAAGCTTCAATTTTGACCAATTTCAGGCACATAAATGACTTTAAACACACTTATTTTAGTTGAAAAAGTCATAAATCACATCCAACAGTCGTTTGGAATCAAAAGATTAAATGTTAAAATTTCATCAATATGGACCATTTTGGGGATTTTCGACAGGTCCGGAGTCATCGTTTTTCATCAGAAAATGAATTTTTTGGACTGTACCAAAAATGATTCAAAATGTCAAATGGATCGTGCCTCATGTTGAATAACCACTTTTTTACCCCTCAGAGTGACCAAAATTGCCATTTTTACAGAGTTTTGCTTACTCAAAAGCTTAAATTTTAACCAATTTCAGGCACATAAATGACTTTAAACACACTTATTTTAATTGAAAAAGTCATAATTCACATCCAACAGTCGTCTGGAGTCAAAAGATTAAATGTTAAAATTTCATCGATATGGACCATTTTGGGCACCTTCGACAGGTCCGGAGTCATCGTTTTTCATCAGAAAATTAATTTTTCGGACTATACCAAAAATGATTCAAAATGTCAAATGGATCGTGCCTCATGTTGAATAACCACTTTTTAACCCCTCAGAGTGACCAAAATTGCCATTTTTACAGAGTTTTGCTTACTCAAAAGCTTCAATTTTGACAAATTTCAGGCACATAAATGACTTTAAACACACTTATTTTAGTTGAAAAAGTCATAATTCACATCCAACAGTCGTTTGGAGTGAAAAGATTAAATGTTAAAATTTCATCGATATGGACCATTTTGGGGACGTTCGACAGGTCCGGAGTCATTGTTTTTCATCAGAAAATTAATTTTTAGGACTGTACCAAAAATAATTCAAAATGTCAAATGGATCGTGCCTCATGTTGAATAACCACTTTTTAACCCCTCAGAGTGACCAATATTGCCATTTTTACAGAGTTTTTGCTTACTCAAAAGCTTCAATTTTGACTAATGTCAGGCACATAAATGACTTTAAGCACACTTATTTTAGTTGAAAAAGTCATAATTCACATCCAACAGTCATTTGGAGTCAAAAGATTAAATGTTAAAATCTCATCCATATTGACCATTTTGGGAACGTTCGACAGGTCCGGAGTCATCGTTTTTCATCAGAAAAATAAATTTTCGGACTGTACCAAAAATGATTCAAAATGTCAAATGGATCGTGCCTCATGTTGAATAACCACTTTTTAACCCCTCAGAGTGACCAAAATTGCCATTTTTACAGAGTTTTGCTTACTCAAAAGCTTCAATTTTGACCAATTTCAGGCACATAAATGACTTTAAACACACTTATTTTAGTTGAAAAAGTCATAACTCACATCCAACAGTCATTTGGAGTCAAAAGATTAAATGTTAAAATTTCATCCATATTGACCATTTTGGGAACGTTCGACAGGTCCGGAGTCATCGTTTTTCATCAGAAAATTAATTTTTGGACTGTACCAAAAATGATTCAAAATGTCAAATGGATCGTGCCTCATGTTGAATAACCACTTTTTAACCCCTCAGAGTGACCAAAATTGCCATTTTTACAGAGTTTTGCTTACTCAAAAGCTTCAATTTTGACTAATTTAAGGCACATAAATGACTTTAAACACACTTATTTTAGTTGAAAAAGTCATAATTCACATCCAACAGTCATTTGGAGTCAAAAGATTAAATGTTAAAATTTCATCCATATTGACCATTTTGGGAACGTTTGACAGGTCCGGAGTCATCGTTTTTCATCAGAAAAATAATTTTTCGAACTGTACCAAAAATTATTAAAAATGTCAAATGGATCGTGCCTCATGTTGAATAACCACTTTTTAACCCCTCAGAGTGACCAAAATTGCCATTTTTACAGAGTTTTGCTTACTCAAAAGCTTCAATTTTGACCAATTTCAGGCACATAAATGACTTTAAACACACTTATTTTAGTTGAAAAAGTCTTAATTCACATCCAACAGTCGTCTGGAGTCAAAAGATTAAATGTTAAAATGTCATCGATATGGACCATTTTGGGGGACGTTCGACAGGTCCGGAGTCACCGTTTTTCATCAGAAAATTAATTTTTCGGACTATACCAAAAATGATTCAAAATGTCAAATGGATCGTGCCTCATGTTGAATAACCACTTTTTAACCCCTCAGAGTGACCAAAATTGCCATTTTTACAGAGTTTTGCTTACTCAAAAGCTTCAATTTTGGCTAATTTCAGGCACATAAATGACTTTAAACACACCTATTTTAGTTGAAAAAGTCTTAATTCACATCCAACAGTCGTCTGGAGTCAAAAGATTAAATGTTAAAATTTCATCGATATGGACCATTTGGGGCACGTTCGACAGGTCAGGAGTCCTTGTTTTTCATCAGAAAATTAATTTTTCGCACTATACCAAAAATGATTCAAAATGTCAAATGGATCGTGCCTCATGTAGAATAACCACTTTTTAACCCCTCAGAGTGACCAAAATTGCCATTTTTACAGAGTTTTGCTTACTCAAAAGCTTCAATTTTGACCAATTTCAGGCACATAAATGACTTTAAACACACTTATTCTAGTTGAAAAAGTCTTAATTCACATCCAACAGTCGTTTGGAATCAAAAGATTAAATGTTAAAATTTCATCGATATGGACCATTTTGGGCACCTTCGACAGATCCGGAGTCATCGTTTTTCATCAGAAAATAAATTTTTCGGACTATACCAAAAATGATTCAAAATGTCAAATGGATCGTGCCTCATGTTGAATAACCACTTTTTAACCCCTCAGAGTGACCAAAATTGCCATTTTTACAGAGTTTTGCTTACTCAAAAGCTTCAATTTTGACAAATTTCAGGCACATAAATGACTTTAAACACACTTATTTTAGTTGAAAAAGTCATAATTCACATCCAACAGTCGTTTGGAGTCAAAAGATTAAATGTTAAAATTTCATCGATATGGACCATTTTGGGGACGTTCGACAGGTCCGGAGTCATTGTTTTTCATCAGAAAATTAATTTTTAGGACTGTACCAAAAATAATTCAAAATGTCAAATGGATCGTGCCTCATGTTGAATAACCACTTTTTAACCCCTCAGAGTGACCAATATTGCCATTTTTACAGAGTTTTTGCTTACTCAAAAGCTTCAATTTTGACTAATTTCAGGCACATAAATGACTTTAAGCACACTTATTTTAGTTGAAAAAGTCATAATTCACATCCAACAGTCATTTGGAGTCAAAAGATTAAATATTAAAATCTCATCCATATTGACCATTTTGGGAACGTTCGACAGGTCCGGAGTCATCGTTTTTCATCAGAAAAATAAATTTTCGGACTGTACCAAAAATGATTCAAAATGTCAAATGGATCGTGCCTCATGTTGAATAACCACTTTTTAACCCCTCAGAGTGACCAAAATTGCCATTTTTACAGAGTTTTGCTTACTCAAAAGCTTCAATTTTGACCAATTTCAGGCACATAAATGACTTTAAACACACTTATTTTAGTTGAAAAAGTCATAACTCACATCCAACAGTCATTTGGAGTCAAAAGATTAAATGTTAAAATTTCATCCATATTGACCATTTTGGGAACGTTCGACAGGTCCGGAGTCATCGTTTTTCATCAGAAAATTAATTTTTCGGACTGTACCAAAAATGATTCAAAATGTCAGATGGATCGTGCCTCATGTTGAATAACCAGTTTTTAACCCCTCAGAGTGAACAAAATTGCCATTTTTACAGAGTTTTGCTTACTCAAAAGCTTCAATTTTGACAAATTTCAGGCACATAAATGACTTTAAACACACTTATTTTAGTTGAAAAAGTCATAATTCACATCCAACAGTCGTTTGGAGTCAAAAGATTAAATGGTAAAATTTCATCGATATGGACCATTTTGGGGACGTTCGACAGGTCCGGAGTCATTGTTTTTCATCAGAAAATTAATTTTTAGGACTGTACCAAAAATGATTCAAAATGTCAAATAGATCGTGCCTCATGTTGAATAACCACTTTTTAACCCCTCAGAGTGAACAAAATTGCCATTTTTACAGAGTTTTGCTTACTCAAAAGCTTCAATTTTGACCAATTTCAGGCACATAAATGACTTTAAACACACTTATTTTAGTTGAAAAAGTCATAATTCACATCCAACAGTCATTTGGAGTCAAAAGATTAAATGTTAAAATTTCATCCATATTGACCATTTTGGGAAGGTTCGACAGGTCCGGAGTCATCGTTTTTCATCAGAAAAATAATTTTTTGAACTGTACCAAAAATTATTAAAAATGTCAAATGGATCGTGCCTCATGTTGAATAACCACTTTTTAACCCCTCAGAGTGACCAAAATTGCCATTTTTACAGAGTTTTGCTTACTCAAAAGCTTCAATTTTGGCTAATTTCAGGCACATAAATGACTTTAAACACACCTATTTTAGTTGAAAAAGTCTTAATTCACATCCAACAGTCGTCTGGAGTCAAAAGATTAAATGTTAAAATTTCATCGATATGGACCATTTGGGGCACGTTCGACAGGTCAGGAGTCCTCGTTTTTCATCAGAAAATTAATTTTTCGCACTATACCAAAAATGATTCAAAATGTCAAATGGATCGTGCCTCATGTAGAATAACCACTTTTTAACCCCTCAGAGTGACCAAAATTGCCATTTTTACAGAGTTTTGCTTACTCAAAAGCTTAAATTTTAACCAATTTCAGGCACATAAATGACTTTAAACACACTTATTTTAATTGAAAAAGTCATAATTCACATCCAACAGTCGTCTGGAGTCAAAAGATTAAATGTTAAAATTTCATCGATATGGACCATTTTGGGCACCTTCGACAGGTCCGGAGTCATCGTTTTTCATCAGAAAATTAATTTTTCGGACTATACCAAAAATGATTCAAAATGTCAAATGGATCGTGCCTCATGTTGAATAACCACTTTTTAACCCCTCAGAGTGACCAAAATTGCCATTTTTACAGAGTTTTGCTTACTCAAAAGCTTCCATTTTGACAAATTTCAGGCACATAAATGACTTTAAACACACTTATTTTAGTTGAAAAAGTCATAATTCACATCCAACAGTCGTTTGGAGTGAAAAGATTAAATGTTAAAATTTCATCGATATGGACCATTTTGGGGACGTTCGACAGGTCCGGAGTCATTGTTTTTCATCAGAAAATTAATTTTTAGGACTGTACCAAAAATAATTCAAAATGTCAAATGGATCGTGCCTCATGTTGAATAACCACTTTTTAACCCCTCAGAGTGACCAATATTGCCATTTTTACAGAGTTTTTGCTTACTCAAAAGCTTCAATTTTGACTAATTTCAGGCACATAAATGACTTTAAGCACACTTATTTTAGTTGAAAAAGTCATAATTCACATCCAACAGTCATTTGGAGTCAAAAGATTAAATGTTAAAATCTCATCCATATTGACCATTTTGGGAACGTTCGACAGGTCCGGAGTCATCGTTTTTCATCAGAAAAATAAATTTTCGGACTGTACCAAAAATGATTCAAAATGTCAAATGGATCGTGCCTCATGTTGAATAACCACTTTTTAACCCCTCAGAGTGACCAAAATTGCCATTTTTACAGAGTTTTGCTTACTCAAAAGCTTCAATTTTGACAAATTTCAGGCACATAAATGACTTTAAACACACTTATTCTAGTTGAAAAAGTCTTAATTCACATCCAACAGTCGTTTGGAATCAAAAGATTAAATGTTAAAATTTCATCAATATGGACCATTTTGGGGATGTTCGACAGGTCCGGAGTCATCGTTTTTCATCAGAAAATTAATTTTTCGGACTGTACCAAAAATGATTCAAAATGTCAAATGGATCGTGCCTCATGTTGAATAACCACTTTTTTACCCCTCAGAGTGACCAAAATTGCCATTTTTACAGAGTTTTGCTTACTCAAAAGCTTAAATTTTAACCAATTTCAGGCACATAAATGACTTTAAACACACTTATTTTAATTGAAAAAGTCATAATTCACATCCAACAGTCGTCTGGAGTCAAAAGATTAAATGTTAAAATTTCATCGATATGGACCATTTTGGGCACCTTCGACAGATCCGGAGTCATCGTTTTTCATCAGAAAATAAATTTTTCGGACTATACCAAAAATGATTCAAAATGTCAAATGGATCGTGCCTCATGTTGAATAACCACTTTTTAACCCCTCAGAGTGACCAAAATTGCCATTTTTACAGAGTTTTGCTTACTCAAAAGCTTCAATTTTGACAAATTTCAGGCACATAAATGACTTTAAACACACTTATTTTAGTTGAAAAAGTCATAATTCACATCCAACAGTCGTTTGGAGTGAAAAGATTAAATGTTAAAATTTCATCGATATGGACCATTTTGGGGACGTTCGACAGGTCCGGAGTCATTGTTTTTCATCAGAAAATTAATTTTTAGGACTGTACCAAAAATAATTCAAAATGTCAAATGGATCGTGCCTCATGTTGAATAACCACTTTTTAACCCCTCAGAGTGACCAATATTGCCATTTTTACAGAGTTTTTGCTTACTCAAAAGCTTCAATTTTGACTAATTTCAGGCACATAAATGACTTTAAGCACACTTATTTTAGTTGAAAAAGTCATAATTCACATCCAACAGTCATTTGGAGTCAAAAGATTAAATGTTAAAATCTCATCCATATTGACCATTTTGGGAACGTTCGACAGGTCCGGAGTCATCGTTTTTCATCAGAAAAATAAATTTTCGGACTGTACCAAAAATGATTCAAAATGTCAAATGGATCGTGCCTCATGTTGAATAACCACTTTTTAACCCCTCAGAGTGACCAAAATTGCCATTTTTACAGAGTTTTGCTTACTCAAAAGCTTCAATTTTGACCAATTTCAGGCACATAAATGACTTTAAACACACTTATTTTAGTTGAAAAAGTCATAAATCACATCCAACAGTCGTTTGGAATCAAAAGATTAAATGTTAAAATTTCATCAATATGGACCATTTTGGGGATTTTCGACAGGTCCGGAGTCATCGTTTTTCATCAGAAAATGAATTTTTTGGACTGTACCAAAAATGATTCAAAATGTCAAATGGATCGTGCCTCATGTTGAATAACCACTTTTTTACCCCTCAGAGTGACCAAAATTGCCATTTTTACAGAGTTTTGCTTACTCAAAAGCTTAAATTTTAACCAATTTCAGGCACATAAATGACTTTAAACACACTTATTTTAATTGAAAAAGTCATAATTCACATCCAACAGTCGTCTGGAGTCAAAAGATTAAATGTTAAAATTTCATCGATATGGACCATTTTGGGCACCTTCGACAGGTCCGGAGTCATCGTTTTTCATCAGAAAATTAATTTTTCGGACTATACCAAAAATGATTCAAAATGTCAAATGGATCGTGCCTCATGTTGAATAACCACTTTTAAACCCCTCAGAGTGACCAAAATTGCCATTTTTACAGAGTTTTGCTTACTCAAAAGCTTCAATTTTGACAAATTTCAGGCACATAAATGACTTTAAACACACTTATTTTAGTTGAAAAAGTCATAATTCACATCCAACAGTCGTTTGGAGTGAAAAGATTAAATGTTAAAATTTCATCGATATGGACCATTTTGGGGACGTTCGACAGGTCCGGAGTCATTGTTTTTCATCAGAAAATTAATTTTTAGGACTGTACCAAAAATGATTCAAAATGTCAAATGGATCGTGCCTCATGTTGAATAACCACTTTTTAACCCCTCAGAGTGACCAATATTGCCATTTTTACAGAGTTTTGCTTACTCAAAAGCTTCAATTTTGACCAATTTCAGGCACATAAATGACTTTAAACACACTTATTTTAGTTGAAAAAGTCATAACTCACATCCAACAGTCATTTGGAGTCAAAAGATTAAATGTTAAAATTTCATCCATATTGACCATTTTGGGAACGTTCGACAGGTCCGGAGTCATCGTTTTTCATCAGAAAATTAATTTTTGGACTGTACCAAAAATGATTCAAAATGTCAAATGGATCGTGCCTCATGTTGAATAACCACTTTTTAACCCCTCAGAGTGACCAAAATTGCCATTTTTACAGAGTTTTGCTTACTCAAAAGCTTCAATTTTGACTAATTTAAGGCACATAAATGACTTTAAACACACTTATTTTAGTTGAAAAAGTCATAATTCACATCCAACAGTCATTTGGAGTCAAAAGATTAAATGTTAAAATTTCATCCATATTGACCATTTTGGGAACGTTTGACAGGTCCGGAGTCATCGTTTTTCATCAGAAAAATAATTTTTCGAACTGTACCAAAAATTATTAAAAATGTCAAATGGATCGTGCCTCATGTTGAATAACCACTTTTTAACCCCTCAGAGTGACCAAAATTGCCATTTTTACAGAGTTTTGCTTACTCAAAAGCTTCAATTTTGACCAATTTCAGGCACATAAATGACTTTAAACACACTTATTTTAGTTGAAAAAGTCTTAATTCACATCCAACAGTCGTCTGGAGTCAAAAGATTAAATGTTAAAATGTCATCGATATGGACCATTTTGGGGGACGTTCGACAGGTCCGGAGTCACCGTTTTTCATCAGAAAATTAATTTTTCGCACTATACCAAAAATGATTCAAAATGTCAAATGGATCGTGCCTCATGTAGAATAACCACTTTTTAACCCCTCAGAGTGACCAAAATTGCCATTTTTACAGAGTTTTGCTTACTCAAAAGCTTCAATTTTGACCAATTTCAGGCACATAAATGACTTTAAACACACTTATTTTAGTTGAAAAAGTCATAATTCACATCCAACAGTCGTTTGGAGTGAAAAGATTAAATGTTAAAATTTCATCGATATGGACCATTTTGGGGACGTTCGACAGGTCCGGAGTCATTGTTTTTCATCAGAAAATTAATTTTTAGGACTGTACCAAAAATAATTCAAAATGTCAAATGGATCGTGCCTCATGTTGAATAACCACTTTTTAACCCCTCAGAGTGACCAATATTGCCATTTTTACAGAGTTTTTGCTTACTCAAAAGCTTCAATTTTGACTAATTTCAGGCACATAAATGACTTTAAGCACACTTATTTTAGTTGAAAAAGTCATAATTCACATCCAACAGTCATTTGGAGTCAAAAGATTAAATGTTAAAATCTCATCCATATTGACCATTTTGGGAACGTTCGACAGGTCCGGAGTCATCGTTTTTCATCAGAAAAATAAATTTTCGGACTGTACCAAAAATGATTCAAAATGTCAAATGGATCGTGCCTCATGTTGAATAACCACTTTTTAACCCCTCAGAGTGACCAAAATTGCCATTTTTACAGAGTTTTGCTTACTCAAAAGCTTCAATTTTGACCAATTTCAGGCACATAAATGACTTTAAACACACTTATTTTAGTTGAAAAAGTCATAACTCACATCCAACAGTCATTTGGAGTCAAAAGATTAAATGTTAAAATCTCATCCATATTGACCATTTTGGGAACGTTCGACAGGTCCGGAGTCATCGTTTTTCTTCAGAAAAATAAATTTTCGGACTGTACCAAAAATGATTCAAAATGTCAAATGGATCGTGCCTCATGTTGAATAACCACTTTTTAACCCCTCAGAGTGACCAAAATTGCCATTTTTACAGAGTTTTGCTTACTCAAAAGCTTCAATTTTGACCAATTTCAGGCACATAAATGACTTTAAACACACTTATTTTAGTTGAAAAAGTCATAAATCACATCCAACAGTCGTTTGGAATCAAAAGATTAAATGTTAAAATTTCATCAATATGGACCATTTTGGGGATTTTCGACAGGTCCGGAGTCATCGTTTTTCATCAGAAAATGTATTTTTTGGACTGTACCAAAAATGATTCAAAATGTCAAATGGATCGTGCCTCATGTTGAATAACCACTTTTTTACCCCTCAGAGTGACCAAAATTGCCATTTTTACAGAGTTTTGCTTACTCAAAAGCTTAAATTTTAACCAATTTCAGGCACATAAATGACTTTAAACACACTTATTTTAATTGAAAAAGTCATAATTCACATCCAACAGTCGTCTGGAGTCAAAAGATTAAATGTTAAAATTTCATCGATATGGACCATTTTGGGCACCTTCGACAGGTCCGGAGTCATCGTTTTTCATCAGAAAATTAATTTTTCGGACTATACCAAAAATGATTCAAAATGTCAAATGGATCGTGCCTCATGTTGAATAACCACTTTTTAACCCCTCAGAGTGACCAAAATTGCCATTTTTACAGAGTTTTGCTTACTCAAAAGCTTCAATTTTGACAAATTTCAGGCACATAAATGACTTTAAACACACTTATTTTAGTTGAAAAAGTCATAATTCACATCCAACAGTCGTTTGGAGTGAAAAGATTAAATGTTAAAATTTCATCGATATGGACCATTTTGGGGACGTTCGACAGGTCCGGAGTCATTGTTTTTCATCAGAAAATTAATTTTTAGGACTGTACCAAAAATAATTCAAAATGTCAAATGGATCGTGCCTCATGTTGAATAACCACTTTTTAACCCCTCAGAGTGACCAAAATTGCCATTTTTACAGAGTTTTGCTTACTCAAAAGCTTAAATTTTAACCAATTTCAGGCACATAAATGACTTTAAACACACTTATTTTAATTGAAAAAGTCATAATTCACATCCAACAGTCGTCTGGAGTCAAAAGATTAAATGTTAAAATTTCATCGATATGGACCATTTTGGGCACCTTCGACAGGTCCGGAGTCATCGTTTTTCATCAGAAAATTAATTTTTCGGACTATACCAAAAATGATTCAAAATGTCAAATGGATCGTGCCTCATGTTGAATAACCACTTTTTAACCCCTCAGAGTGACCAAAATTGCCATTTTTACAGAGTTTTGCTTACTCAAAAGCTTCAATTTTGACAAATTTCAGGCACATAAATGACTTTAAACACACTTATTTTAGTTGAAAAAGTCATAATTCACATCCAACAGTCGTTTGGAGTGAAAAGATTAAATGTTAAAATTTCATCGATATGGACCATTTTGGGGACGTTCGACAGGTCCGGAGTCATTGTTTTTCATCAGAAAATTAATTTTTAGGACTGTACCAAAAATGATTCAAAATGTCAAATGGATCGTGCCTCATGTTGAATAACCACTTTTTAACCCCTCAGAGTGACCAATATTGCCATTTTTACAGAGTTTTGCTTACTCAAAAGCTTCAATTTTGACCAATTTCAGGCACATAAATGACTTTAAACACACTTATTTTAGTTGAAAAAGTCATAACTCACATCCAAAAGTCATTTGGAGTCAAAAGATTAAATGTTAAAATTTCATCCATATTGACCATTTTGGGAACGTTCGACAGGTCCGGAGTCATCGTTTTTCATCAGAAAATTAATTTTTGGACTGTACCAAAAATGATTCAAAATGTCAAATGGATCGTGCCTCATGTTGAATAACCACTTTTTAACCCCTCAGAGTGACCAAAATTGCCATTTTTACAGAGTTTTGCTTACTCAAAAGCTTCAATTTTGACTAATTTAAGGCACATAAATGACTTTAAACACACTTATTTTAGTTGAAAAAGTCATAATTCACATCCAACAGTCATTTGGAGTCAAAAGATTAAATGTTAAAATTTCATCCATATTGACCATTTTGGGAACGTTTGACAGGTCCGGAGTCATCGTTTTTCATCAGAAAAATAATTTTTCGAACTGTACCAAAAATTATTAAAAATGTCAAATGGATCGTGCCTCATGTTGAATAACCACTTTTTAACCCCTCAGAGTGACCAAAATTGCCATTTTTACAGAGTTTTGCTTACTCAAAAGCTTCAATTTTGACCAATTTCAGGCACATAAATGACTTTAAACACACTTATTTTAGTTGAAAAAGTCTTAATTCACATCCAACAGTCGTCTGGAGTCAAAAGATTAAATGTTAAAATGTCATCGATATGGACCATTTTGGGGGACGTTCGACAGGTCCGGAGTCACCGTTTTTCATCAGAAAATTAATTTTTCGGACTATACCAAAAATGATTCAAAATGTCAAATGGATCGTGCCTCATGTTGAATAACCACTTTTTAACCCCTCAGAGTGACCAAAATTGCCATTTTTACAGAGTTTTGCTTACTCAAAAGCTTCAATTTTGGCTAATTTCAGGCACATAAATGACTTTAAACACACCTATTTTAGTTGAAAAAGTCTTAATTCACATCCAACAGTCGTCTGGAGTCAAAAGATTAAATGTTAAAATTTCATCGATATGGACCATTTGGGGCACGTTCGACAGGTCAGGAGTCCTTGTTTTTCATCAGAAAATTAATTTTTCGCACTATACCAAAAATGATTCAAAATGTCAAATGGATCGTGCCTCATGTAGAATAACCACTTTTTAACCCCTCAGAGTGACTAAAATTGCCATTTTTACAGAGTTTTGCTTACTCAAAAGCTTCAATTTTGACCAATTTCAGGCACATAAATGACTTTAAACACACTTATTTTAGTTGAAAAAGTCATAATTCACATCCAACAGTCGTTTGGAGTGAAAAGATTAAATGTTAAAATTTCATCGATATGGACCATTTTGGGGACGTTCGACAGGTCCGGAGTCATTGTTTTTCATCAGAAAATTAATTTTTAGGACTGTACCAAAAATAATTCAAAATGTCAAATGGATCGTGCCTCATGTTGAATAACCACTTTTTAACCCCTCAGAGTGACCAATATTGCCATTTTTACAGAGTTTTTGCTTACTCAAAAGCTTCAATTTTGACTAATTTCAGGCACATAAATGACTTTAAGCACACTTATTTTAGTTGAAAAAGTCATAATTCACATCCAACAGTCATTTGGAGTCAAAAGATTAAATGTTAAAATCTCATCCATATTGACCATTTTGGGAACGTTCGACAGGTCCGGAGTCATCGTTTTTCATCAGAAAAATAAATTTTCGGACTGTACCAAAAATGATTCAAAATGTCAAATGGATCGTGCCTCATGTTGAATAACCACTTTTTAACCCCTCAGAGTGACCAAAATTGCCATTTTTACAGAGTTTTGCTTACTCAAAAGCTTCAATTTTGACCAATTTCAGGCACATAAATGACTTTAAACACACTTATTTTAGTTGAAAAAGTCATAAATCACATCCAACAGTCGTTTGGAATCAAAAGATTAAATGTTAAAATTTCATCAATATGGACCATTTTGGGGATTTTCGACAGGTCCGGAGTCATCGTTTTTCATCAGAAAATGAATTTTTTGGACTGTACCAAAAATGATTCAAAATGTCAAATGGATCGTGCCTCATGTTGAATAACCACTTTTTTACCCCTCAGAGTGACCAAAATTGCCATTTTTACAGAGTTTTGCTTACTCAAAAGCTTAAATTTTAACCAATTTCAGGCACATAAATGACTTTAAACACACTTATTTTAATTGAAAAAGTCATAATTCACATCCAACAGTCGTCTGGAGTCAAAAGATTAAATGTTAAAATTTCATCGATATGGACCATTTTGGGCACCTTCGACAGGTCCGGAGTCATCGTTTTTCATCAGAAAATTAATTTTTCGGACTATACCAAAAATGATTCAAAATGTCAAATGGATCGTGCCTCATGTTGAATAACCACTTTTTAACCCCTCAGAGTGACCAAAATTGCCATTTTTACAGAGTTTTGCTTACTCAAAAGCTTCAATTTTGACAAATTTCAGGCACATAAATGACTTTAAACACACTTATTTTAGTTGAAAAAGTCATAATTCACATCCAACAGTCGTTTGGAGTGAAAAGATTAAATGTTAAAATTTCATCGATATGGACCATTTTGGGGACGTTCGACAGGTCCGGAGTCATTGTTTTTCATCAGAAAATTAATTTTTAGGACTGTACCAAAAATAATTCAAAATGTCAAATGGATCGTGCCTCATGTTGAATAACCACTTTTTAACCCCTCAGAGTGACCAATATTGCCATTTTTACAGAGTTTTTGCTTACTCAAAAGCTTCAATTTTGACTAATGTCAGGCACATAAATGACTTTAAGCACACTTATTTTAGTTGAAAAAGTCATAATTCACATCCAACAGTCATTTGGAGTCAAAAGATTAAATGTTAAAATCTCATCCATATTGACCATTTTGGGAACGTTCGACAGGTCCGGAGTCATCGTTTTTCATCAGAAAAATAAATTTTCGGACTGTACCAAAAATGATTCAAAATGTCAAATGGATCGTGCCTCATGTTGAATAACCACTTTTTACCCCTCAGAGTGACCAAAATTGCCATTTTTACAGAGTTTTGCTTACTCAAAAGCTTCAATTTTGACCAATTTCAGGCACATAAATGACTTTAAACACACTTATTTTAGTTGAAAAAGTCATAACTCACATCCAACAGTCATTTGGAGTCAAAAGATTAAATGTTAAAATTTCATCCATATTGACCATTTTGGGAACGTTCGACAGGTCCGGAGTCATCGTTTTTCATCAGAAAATTAATTTTTGGACTGTACCAAAAATGATTCAAAATGTCAAATGGATCGTGCCTCATGTTGAATAACCACTTTTTAACCCCTCAGAGTGACCAAAATTGCCATTTTTACAGAGTTTTGCTTACTCAAAAGCTTCAATTTTGACTAATTTAAGGCACATAAATGACTTTAAACACACTTATTTTAGTTGAAAAAGTCATAATTCACATCCAACAGTCATTTGGAGTCAAAAGATTAAATGTTAAAATTTCATCCATATTGACCATTTTGGGAACGTTTGACAGGTCCGGAGTCATCGTTTTTCATCAGAAAAATAATTTTTCGAACTGTACCAAAAATTATTAAAAATGTCAAATGGATCGTGCCTCATGTTGAATAACCACTTTTTAACCCCTCAGAGTGACCAAAATTGCCATTTTTACAGAGTTTTGCTTACTCAAAAGCTTCAATTTTGACCAATTTCAGGCACATAAATGACTTTAAACACACTTATTTTAGTTGAAAAAGTCTTAATTCACATCCAACAGTCGTCTGGAGTCAAAAGATTAAATGTTAAAATGTCATCGATATGGACCATTTTGGGGGACGTTCGACAGGTCCGGAGTCACCGTTTTTCATCAGAAAATTAATTTTTCGGACTATACCAAAAATGATTCAAAATGTCAAATGGATCGTGCCTCATGTTGAATAACCACTTTTTAACCCCTCAGAGTGACCAAAATTGCCATTTTTACAGAGTTTTGCTTACTCAAAAGCTTCAATTTTGGCTAATTTCAGGCACATAAATGACTTTAAACACACCTATTTTAGTTGAAAAAGTCTTAATTCACATCCAACAGTCGTCTGGAGTCAAAAGATTAAATGTTAAAATTTCATCGATATGGACCATTTGGGGCACGTTCGACAGGTCAGGAGTCCTTGTTTTTCATCAGAAAATTAATTTTTCGCACTATACCAAAAATGATTCAAAATGTCAAATGGATCGTGCCTCATGTAGAATAACCACTTTTTAACCCCTCAGAGTGACCAAAATTGCCATTTTTACAGAGTTTTGCTTACTCAAAAGCTTCAATTTTGACCAATTTCAGGCACATAAATGACTTTAAACACACTTATTCTAGTTGAAAAAGTCTTAATTCACATCCAACAGTCGTTTGGAATCAAAAGATTAAATGTTAAAATTTCATCAATATGGACCATTTTGGGGATGTTCGACAGGTCCGGAGTCATCGTTTTTCATCAGAAAATGAATTTTTCGGACTGTACCAAAAATGATTCAAAATGTCAAATGGATCGTGCCTCATGTTGAATAACCACTTTTTTACCCCTCAGAGTGACCAAAATTGCCATTTTTACAGAGTTTTGCTTACTCAAAAGCTTAAATTTTAACCAATTTCAGGCACATAAATGACTTTAAACACACTTATTTTAATTGAAAAAGTCATAATTCACATCCAACAGTCGTCTGGAGTCAAAAGATTAAATGTTAAAATTTCATCGATATGGACCATTTTGGGCACCTTCGACAGATCCGGAGTCATCGTTTTTCATCAGAAAATAAATTTTTCGGACTATACCAAAAATGATTCAAAATGTCAAATGGATCGTGCCTCATGTTGAATAACCACTTTTTAACCCCTCAGAGTGACCAAAATTGCCATTTTTACAGAGTTTTGCTTACTCAAAAGCTTCAATTTTGACAAATTTCAGGCACATAAATGACTTTAAACACACTTATTTTAGTTGAAAAAGTCATAATTCACATCCAACAGTCGTTTGGAGTCAAAAGATTAAATGTTAAAATTTCATCGATATGGACCATTTTGGGGACGTTCGACAGGTCCGGAGTCATTGTTTTTCATCAGAAAATTAATTTTTAGGACTGTACCAAAAATAATTCAAAATGTCAAATGGATCGTGCCTCATGTTGAATAACCACTTTTTAACCCCTCAGAGTGACCAATATTGCCATTTTTACAGAGTTTTTGCTTACTCAAAAGCTTCAATTTTGACTAATTTCAGGCACATAAATGACTTTAAGCACACTTATTTTAGTTGAAAAAGTCATAATTCACATCCAACAGTCATTTGGAGTCAAAAGATTAAATATTAAAATCTCATCCATATTGACCATTTTGGGAACGTTCGACAGGTCCGGAGTCATCGTTTTTCATCAGAAAAATAAATTTTCGGACTGTACCAAAAATGATTCAAAATGTCAAATGGATCGTGCCTCATGTTGAATAACCACTTTTTAACCCCTCAGAGTGACCAAAATTGCCATTTTTACAGAGTTTTGCTTACTCAAAAGCTTCAATTTTGACCAATTTCAGGCACATAAATGACTTTAAACACACTTATTTTAGTTGAAAAAGTCATAACTCACATCCAACAGTCATTTGGAGTCAAAAGATTAAATGTTAAAATTTCATCCATATTGACCATTTTGGGAACGTTCGACAGGTCCGGAGTCATCGTTTTTCATCAGAAAATAAATTTTTCGGACTGTACCAAAAATGATTCAAAATGTCAAATGGATCGTCCCTCATGTTGAATAACCACTTTTTAACCCCTCAGAGTGACCAAAATTGCCATTTTTACAGAGTTTTGCTTACTCAAAAGCTTCAATTTTGACCAGTTTCAGGCACATAAATGACTTTAAACACACTTATTTTAGTTGAAAAAGTCTGAATTTACATCCAACAGTCGTTTGGAGTCAAAAGATTAAATGTTAAAATTTCATCGATACGGACCATTTTGGGGACGTTCGAAAGGTCCGGAGTCATCATTTTTCATCAGAAAATGAATTTTTTGGACTGTACCAAAAATATTTCAAAATGTCAAATGGATCGTGCCTCATGTTGAATAACCACTCTTTAACCCCTCAGAGTGACCAAAATTGCCATTTTTACAGAGTTTTGCTTACTCAAAAGCTTCAATTTTGACCAATTTCAGGCACATAAATGACTTTAAACACACTTATTTTAGTTGAAAAAGTCTTAATTCACATCCAACAGTCGTCTGGAGTCAAAAGATTAAATGTTAAAATGTCATCGATATGGACCATTTAGGGCACGTTCGACAGGTCAGGAGTCCTCGTTTTTCATCAGAAAATTAATTTTTCGGACTATACCAAAAATGATTCAAAATGTCAAATGGATCGTGCCTCATGTAGAATAAACTCTTTTTAACCCCTCAGAGTGACCAAAATTGCCATTTTTACAGAGTTTTGCTTACTCAAAAGCTTCAATTTTGACCAATTTCAGGCACATAAATGACTTTAAACACACTTATTTTAGTTGAAACAGTCGTTTGGAATCAAAAGATTAAATGTTAAAATTTCATCCATATGGAACATTTTGGGGATGTTCGACAGGTCCGGAGTCATCGTTTTTTTCATCAGAAAATGAATTTTTTGGACTGTACCAAAAATTATTCAAAATGTCAAATGGATCGTGCCTCATGTTGAATAACCACTTTTTAACCCCTCAGAGTGAACAAAATTGCCATTTTTACAGAGTTTTGCTTACTCAAAAGCTTCAATTTTGACAAATTTCAGGCACATAAATGACTTTAAACACACTTATTTTAGTTGAAAAAGTCATAATTCACATCCAACAGTCATTTGGAGTCAAAAGATTAAATGTTAAAATTTCATCCATATTGTCCATTTTGGGAACGTTCGACAGGTCCAGAGTCATCGTTTTTCATCAGAAAATTATTTTTCGGACTGTACCAAAAATTATTCAAAATGTCAAATGGATCGTGCCTCATGTTGAATAACCACTTTTTATTCCCTCAGAGTGACCAAAATTGCCATTTTTACAGAGTTTTGCTTACTCAAAAGCTTCAATTTTGACTAATTTCAGGCACATAAATGACTTTAAACACTTATTTTAGTTGAAAAAGTCATGATTCACATCCAACAGTCATTTGGAGTCAAAAGATTAAATGTTAAAATTTCATCCATATTGACCATTTTGGGAACGTTCGACAGGTCCGGAGTAATCGTTTTTCATCAGAAAAATAATTTTTCGGACTCTACCAAAAATGATTCAAAATGTCAAATGGATCGTGCCTCATGTTGAATAACCACTTTTTAACCCCTCAGAGTGACCAAAATTGCCATTTTTACAGAGTTTTGCTTACTCAAAAGCTTCAATTTTGACTAATTTCAGGCACATAAATGACTTTAAACACACTTATTTTAGTTGAAAAAGTCATAATTCACATCCAACAGTCATTTGGAGTCAAAAGATTAAATGTTAAAATTTCATCCATATTGACCATTTTGGGAACGTTCGACAGGTCCGGAGTCATCGTTTTTCATCAGAAAAATAATTTTTCGGACTGTACCAAAAATGATTCAAAATGTCAAATGGATCGTTGCTCATGTTGAATAACCACTTTATAACCCCTCAGAGTGACCAAAATTGCCATTTTTACAGAGTTTTGCTTACTCAAAAGCTTCAATTTTGACCAATTTCAGGCACATAAATGACTTTAAACACACTTATTTTAGTTGAAAAAGTCTTAATTCACATCCAACAGTCGTCTGGAGTCAAAAGATTAAATGTTAAAATGTCATCGATATGGACCATTTTGGGGGACGTTCGACAGGTCCGGAGTCACCGTTTTTCATCAGAAAATTAATTTTTCGGACTATACCAAAAATGATTCAAAATGTCAAATGGATAGTGCCTCATGTTGAATAACCACTTTTTAACCCCTCAGAGTGACCACAATTGCCATTTTTACAGAGTTTGCTTACTCAAAAGCTTCAATTTTGGCTAATTTCAGGCACATAAATGACTTTAAACACACCTATTTTAGTTGAAAAAGTCTTAATTCACATCCAACAGTCGTCTGGAGTCAAAAGATTAAATGTTAAAATTTCATCGATATGGACCATTTTGGGCACGTTCGACAGGTCAGGAGTCCTCGTTTTTCATCAGAAAATTAATTTTTCGCACTATACCAAAAATGATTCAAAATGTCAAATGGATCGTGCCTCATGTAGAATAACCACTTTTTAACCCCTCAGAGTGACCAAAATTGCCATTTTTACAGAGTTTTGCTTACTCAAAAGCTTCAATTTTGACCAATTTCAGGCACATAAATGACTTTAAACACACTTATTTTAGTTGAAAAATTCATAATTCACATCCAACAGTCATTTGGAGTCAAAAGATTAAATGTTAAAATTTCATCCATATTGACCATTTTAGGAACGTTCGACAGGTCCGGAGTCATCGTTTTTCATCAGAAAGTAAATTTTTCGGACTGTACCAAAAATGATTCAAAATGTCAAATGGATCGTGCCTCATGTTGAATAACCAGTTTTTAACCCCTCAGAGTGACCAAAATTGCCATTTTTACAGAGTTTTGCTTACTCAAAAGCTTCAATTTTGACCAATTTCAGGCACATAAATGACTTTAAACACACTTATTTTAGTTGAAAAAGTCATAATTCACATCCAACAGTCGTTTGGAATCAAAAGATTAAATGTTAAAATTTCATCAATATGGACCATTTTGGGGATGTTCGACAGGTCCGGAGTCATTGTTTTTCATCAGAAAATGAATTTTTTGGACTGTACCAAAAATGATTCAAAATGTCAAATGGATCGTGCCTCATGTTGAATAACCACTTTTTAACCCCTCAGAGTGAACAAAATTGCCATTTTTACAGAGTTTTGCTTACTCAAAAGCTTCAATTTTGACAAATTTCAGGCACATAAATGACTTTAAACACACTTATTTTAGTTGAAAAAGTCATAATTCACATCCAACAGTCATTTGGAGTCAAAAGATTAAATGTTAAAATTTCATCCATATTGTCCATTTTGGGAACGTTCGACAGGTCCACAGTCATCGTTTTTCATCAGAAAATTATTTTTTGGACTGTACCAAAAATTATTCAAAATGTCAAATGGATCGTGCCTCATGTTGAATAACCACTTTTTATTCCCTCAGAGTGACCAAAATTGCCATTTTTACAGAGTTTTGCTTACTCAAAAGCTTCAATTTTGACTAATTTCAGGCACATAAATGACTTTAAACATACTTATTTTAGTTGAAAAAGTCATGATTCACATCCAACAGTCATTTGGAGTCACAAGATTAAATGTTAAAATTTCATCCATATTGACCATTTTGGGAACGTTCGACAGGTCCGGAGTCATCGTTTTTCATCAGAAAAATAATTTTTCGGACTCTACCAAAAATGATTCAAAATGTCAAATGGATCGTGCCTCATGTTGAATAACCACTTTATAACCCCTCAGAGTGACCAAAATTGCCATTTTTACAGAGTTTTGCTTACTCAAAAGCTTCAATTTTGACCAATTTCAGGCACATAAATGACTTTAAACACACTTATTTTAGTTGAAAAAGTCATAACTCACATCCAACAGTCATTTGGAGTCAAAAGATTAAATGTTAAAATTTCATCCATATTGACCATTTTGGGAACGTTCGACAGGTCCGGAGTCATCGTTTTTCATCAGAAAATAAATTTTTCGGACTGTACCAAAAATGATTCAAAATGTCAAATGGATCGTGCCTCATGTTGAATAACCACTTTTTAACCCCTCAGAGTGACCAAAATTGCCATTTTTACAGAGTTTTGCTTACTCAAAAGCTTCAATTTTGACCAGTTTCAGGCACATAAATGACTTTAAACACACTTATTTTAGTTGAAAAAGTCTGAATTTACATCCAACAGTCGTTGGAGTCAAAAGATTAAATGTTAAAATTTCATCGATACGGACCATTTTGGGGACGTTCGAAAGGTCCGGAGTCATCATTTTTCATCAGAAAAATAATTTTTAATACTGTACCAAAAATATTTCAAAATGTCAAATGGATCGTGCCTCATGTTGAATAACCACTTTTTTACCCCTCAGAGTGACCAAAATTGCCATTTTTACAGAGTTTTGCTTACTCAAAAGCTTAAATTTTAACCAATTTCAGGCACATAAATGACTTTAAACACACTTATTTTAATTGAAAAAGTCATAATTCACATCCAACAGTCGTCTGAAGTCAAAAGATTAAATGTTAAAATTTCATCGATATGGACCATTTTGGGCACCTTCGACAGGTCCGGAGTCATTGTTTTTCATCAGAAAATTAATTTTTCGGACTATACCAAAAATGATTCAAAATGTCAAATGGATCGTGCCTCATGTTGAATAACCACTTTTTAACCCCTCAGAGTGACCAAAATTGCCATTTTTACAGAGTTTTGCTTACTCAAAAGCTTCAATTTTGACCAATTTCAGGCACATAAATGACTTTAAACACACTTATTTTAGTTGAAAAAGTCATAATTCACATCCAACAGTCGTTTGGAATCAAAAGATTAAATGTTAAAATTTCATCAATATGGACCATTTTGGGGATGTTCGACAGGTCCGGAGTCATCGTTTTTCATCAGAAAATGAATTTTTGGGACTGTACCAAAAATGATTCAAAATGTCAAATGGATCGTGCCTCATGTTGAATAACCACTTTTTTACCCCTCAGAGTGACCAAAATTGCCATTTTTACAGAGTTTTGCTTACTCAAAAGCTTAAATTTTAACCAATTTCAGGCACATAAATGACTTTAAACACACTTATTTTAATTGAAAAAGTCATAATTCACATCCAACAGTCGTCTGGAGTCAAAAGATTAAATGTTAAAATTTCATCGATATGGACCATTTTGGGCACCTTCGACAGGTCCGGAGTCATCGTTTTTCATCAGAAAATTAATTTTTCGGACTATACCAAAAATGATTCAAAATGTCAAATGGATCGTGCCTCATGTTGAATAACCACTTTTTAACCCCTCAGAGTGACCAAAATTGCCATTTTTACAGAGTTTTGCTTACTCAAAAGCTTCAATTTTGACAAATTTCAGGCACATAAATGACTTTAAACACACTTATTTTAGTTGAAAAAGTCATAATTCACATCCAACAGTCGTTTGGAGTCAAAAGATTAAATGTTAAAATTTCATCGATATGGACCATTTTGGGCACCTTCGACAGGTCCGGAGTCATCGTTTTTCATCAGAAAATTAATTTTTCGGACTATACCAAAAATGATTCAAAATGTCAAATGGATCGTGCCTCATGTTGAATAACCACTTTTTAACCCCTCAGAGTGACCAAAATTGCCATTTTTACAGAGTTTTGCTTACTCAAAAGCTTCAATTTTGACAAATTTCAGGCACATAAATGACTTTAAACACACTTATTTTAGTTGAAAAAGTCATAATTCACATCCAACAGTCGTTTGGAGTCAAAAGATTAAATGTTAAAATTTCATCGATATGGACCATTTTGGGCACCTTCGACAGGTCCGGAGTCATCGTTTTTCATCAGAAAATTAATTTTTCGGACTATACCAAAAATGATTCAAAATGTCAAATGGATCGTGCCTCATGTTGAATAACCACTTTTTAACCCCTCAGAGTGACCAAAATTGCCATTTTTACAGAGTTTTGCTTACTCAAAAGCTTCAATTTTGACCAATTTCAGGCACATAAATGACTTTAAACACACTTATTTTAGTTGAAAAAGTCATAATTCACATCCAACAGTCATTTGGAGTCAAAAGATTAAATGTTAAAATTTCATCCATATTGACCATTTTGGGAAGGTTCGACAGGTCCGGAGTCATCGTTTTTCATCAGAAAAATAATTTTTTGAACTGTACCAAAAATTATTAAAAATGTCAAATGGATCGTGCCTCATGTTGAATAACCACTTTTTAACCCCTCAGAGTGACCAAAATTGCCATTTTTACAGAGTTTTGCTTACTCAAAAGCTTCAATTTTGGCTAATTTCAGGCACATAAATGACTTTAAACACACCTATTTTAGTTGAAAAAGTCTTAATTCACATCCAACAGTCGTCTGGAGTCAAAAGATTAAATGTTAAAATTTCATCGATATGGACCATTTGGGGCACGTTCGACAGGTCAGGAGTCCTCGTTTTTCATCAGAAAATTAATTTTTCGCACTATACCAAAAATGATTCAAAATGTCAAATGGATCGTGCCTCATGTAGAATAACCACTTTTTAACCCCTCAGAGTGACCAAAATTGCCATTTTTACAGAGTTTTGCTTACTCAAAAGCTTCAATTTTGACCAATTTCAGGCACATAAATGACTTTAAACACACTTATTCTAGTTGAAAAAGTCTTAATTCACATCCAACAGTCATTTGGAGTCAAAAGATTAAATGTTAAAATTTCATCCATATTGACCATTTTGGGAACGTTCGACAGGTCCGGAGTCATCGTTTTTCATCAGAAAATTAATTTTTGGACTGTACCAAAAATGATTCAAAATGTCAAATGGATCGTGCCTCATGTTGAATAACCACTTTTTAACCCCTCAGAGTGACCAAAATTGCCATTTTTACAGAGTTTTGCTTACTCAAAAGCTTCAATTTTGACTAATTTAAGGCACATAAATGACTTTAAACACACTTATTTTAGTTGAAAAAGTCATAATTCACATCCAACAGTCATTTGGAGTCAAAAGATTAAATGTTAAAATTTCATCCATATTGACCATTTTGGGAACGTTTGACAGGTCCGGAGTCATCGTTTTTCATCAGAAAAATAATTTTTCGAACTGTACCAAAAATTATTAAAAATGTCAAATGGATCGTGCCTCATGTTGAATAACCACTTTTTAACCCCTCAGAGTGACCAAAATTGCCATTTTTACAGAGTTTTGCTTACTCAAAAGCTTCAATTTTGACCAATTTCAGGCACATAAATGACTTTAAACACACTTATTTTAGTTGAAAAAGTCTTAATTCACATCCAACAGTCGTCTGGAGTCAAAAGATTAAATGTTAAAATGTCATCGATATGGACCATTTTGGGGGACGTTCGACAGGTCCGGAGTCACCGTTTTTCATCAGAAAATTAATTTTTCGGACTATACCAAAAATGATTCAAAATGTCAAATGGATCGTGCCTCATGTTGAATAACCACTTTTTAACCCCTCAGAGTGACCAAAATTGCCATTTTTACAGAGTTTTGCTTACTCAAAAGCTTCAATTTTGGCTAATTTCAGGCACATAAATGACTTTAAACACACCTATTTTAGTTGAAAAAGTCTTAATTCACATCCAACAGTCGTCTGGAGTCAAAAGATTAAATGTTAAAATTTCATCGATATGGACCATTTGGGGCACGTTCGACAGGTCAGGAGTCCTTGTTTTTCATCAGAAAATTAATTTTTCGCACTATACCAAAAATGATTCAAAATGTCAAATGGATCGTGCCTCATGTAGAATAACCACTTTTTAACCCCTCAGAGTGACCAAAATTGCCATTTTTACAGAGTTTTGCTTACTCAAAAGCTTCAATTTTGACCAATTTCAGGCACATAAATGACTTTAAACACACTTATTCTAGTTGAAAAAGTCTTAATTCACATCCAACAGTCGTTTGGAATCAAAAGATTAAATGTTAAAATTTCATCAATATGGACCATTTTGGGGATGTTCGACAGGTCCGGAGTCATCGTTTTTCATCAGAAAATGAATTTTTCGGACTGTACCAAAAATGATTCAAAATGTCAAATGGATCGTGCCTCATGTTGAATAACCACTTTTTTACCCCTCAGAGTGACCAAAATTGCCATTTTTACAGAGTTTTGCTTACTCAAAAGCTTAAATTTTAACCAATTTCAGGCACATAAATGACTTTAAACACACTTATTTTAATTGAAAAAGTCATAATTCACATCCAACAGTCGTCTGGAGTCAAAAGATTAAATGTTAAAATTTCATCGATATGGACCATTTTGGGCACCTTCGACAGATCCGGAGTCATCGTTTTTCATCAGAAAATAAATTTTTCGGACTATACCAAAAATGATTCAAAATGTCAAATGGATCGTGCCTCATGTTGAATAACCACTTTTTAACCCCTCAGAGTGACCAATATTGCCATTTTTACAGAGTTTTTGCTTACTCAAAAGCTTCAATTTTGACTAATTTCAGGCACATAAATGACTTTAAGCACACTTATTTTAGTTGAAAAAGTCATAATTCACATCCAACAGTCATTTGGAGTCAAAAGATTAAATATTAAAATCTCATCCATATTGACCATTTTGGGAACGTTCGACAGGTCCGGAGTCATCGTTTTTCATCAGAAAAATAAATTTTCGGACTGTACCAAAAATGATTCAAAATGTCAAATGGATCGTGCCTCATGTTGAATAACCACTTTTTAACCCCTCAGAGTGACCAAAATTGCCATTTTTACAGAGTTTTGCTTACTCAAAAGCTTCAATTTTGACCAATTTCAGGCACATAAATGACTTTAAACACACTTATTTTAGTTGAAAAAGTCATAACTCACATCCAACAGTCATTTGGAGTCAAAAGATTAAATGTTAAAATTTCATCCATATTGACCATTTTGGGAACGTTCGACAGGTCCGGAGTCATCGTTTTTCATCAGAAAATAAATTTTTCGGACTGTACCAAAAATGATTCAAAATGTCAAATGGATCGTCCCTCATGTTGAATAACCACTTTTTAACCCCTCAGAGTGACCAAAATTGCCATTTTTACAGAGTTTTGCTTACTCAAAAGCTTCAATTTTGACCAGTTTCAGGCACATAAATGACTTTAAACACACTTATTTTAGTTGAAAAAGTCTGAATTTACATCCAACAGTCGTTTGGAGTCAAAAGATTAAATGTTAAAATTTCATCGATACGGACCATTTTGGGGACGTTCGAAAGGTCCGGAGTCATCATTTTTCATCAGAAAATGAATTTTTTGGACTGTACCAAAAATATTTCAAAATGTCAAATGGATCGTGCCTCATGTTGAATAACCACTCTTTAACCCCTCAGAGTGACCAAAATTGCCATTTTTACAGAGTTTTGCTTACTCAAAAGCTTCAATTTTGACCAATTTCAGGCACATAAATGACTTTAAACACACTTATTTTAGTTGAAAAAGTCTTAATTCACATCCAACAGTCGTCTGGAGTCAAAAGATTAAATGTTAAAATGTCATCGATATGGACCATTTAGGGCACGTTCGACAGGTCAGGAGTCCTCGTTTTTCATCAGAAAATTAATTTTTCGGACTATACCAAAAATGATTCAAAATGTCAAATGGATCGTGCCTCATGTAGAATAAACTCTTTTTAACCCCTCAGAGTGACCAAAATTGCCATTTTTACAGAGTTTTGCTTACTCAAAAGCTTCAATTTTGACCAATTTCAGGCACATAAATGACTTTAAACACACTTATTTTAGTTGAAACAGTCGTTTGGAATCAAAAGATTAAATGTTAAAATTTCATCCATATGGAACATTTTGGGGATGTTCGACAGGTCCGGAGTCATCGTTTTTTTCATCAGAAAATGAATTTTTTGGACTGTACCAAAAATTATTCAAAATGTCAAATGGATCGTGCCTCATGTTGAATAACCACTTTTTAACCCCTCAGAGTGAACAAAATTGCCATTTTTACAGAGTTTTGCTTACTCAAAAGCTTCAATTTTGACAAATTTCAGGCACATAAATGACTTTAAACACACTTATTTTAGTTGAAAAAGTCATAATTCACATCCAACAGTCATTTGGAGTCAAAAGATTAAATGTTAAAATTTCATCCATATTGTCCATTTTGGGAACGTTCGACAGGTCCAGAGTCATCGTTTTTCATCAGAAAATTATTTTTCGGACTGTACCAAAAATTATTCAAAATGTCAAATGGATCGTGCCTCATGTTGAATAACCACTTTTTATTCCCTCAGAGTGACCAAAATTGCCATTTTTACAGAGTTTTGCTTACTCAAAAGCTTCAATTTTGACTAATTTCAGGCACATAAATGACTTTAAACACTTATTTTAGTTGAAAAAGTCATGATTCACATCCAACAGTCATTTGGAGTCAAAAGATTAAATGTTAAAATTTCATCCATATTGACCATTTTGGGAACGTTCGACAGGTCCGGAGTAATCGTTTTTCATCAGAAAAATAATTTTTCGGACTCTACCAAAAATGATTCAAAATGTCAAATGGATCGTGCCTCATGTTGAATAACCACTTTTTAACCCCTCAGAGTGACCAAAATTGCCATTTTTACAGAGTTTTGCTTACTCAAAAGCTTCAATTTTGACTAATTTCAGGCACATAAATGACTTTAAACACACTTATTTTAGTTGAAAAAGTCATAATTCACATCCAACAGTCATTTGGAGTCAAAAGATTAAATGTTAAAATTTCATCCATATTGACCATTTTGGGAACGTTCGACAGGTCCGGAGTCATCGTTTTTCATCAGAAAAATAATTTTTCGGACTGTACCAAAAATGATTCAAAATGTCAAATGGATCGTTGCTCATGTTGAATAACCACTTTATAACCCCTCAGAGTGACCAAAATTGCCATTTTTACAGAGTTTTGCTTACTCAAAAGCTTCAATTTTGACCAATTTCAGGCACATAAATGACTTTAAACACACTTATTTTAGTTGAAAAAGTCTTAATTCACATCCAACAGTCGTCTGGAGTCAAAAGATTAAATGTTAAAATGTCATCGATATGGACCATTTTGGGGGACGTTCGACAGGTCCGGAGTCACCGTTTTTCATCAGAAAATTAATTTTTCGGACTATACCAAAAATGATTCAAAATGTCAAATGGATAGTGCCTCATGTTGAATAACCACTTTTTAACCCCTCAGAGTGACCACAATTGCCATTTTTACAGAGTTTGCTTACTCAAAAGCTTCAATTTTGGCTAATTTCAGGCACATAAATGACTTTAAACACACCTATTTTAGTTGAAAAAGTCTTAATTCACATCCAACAGTCGTCTGGAGTCAAAAGATTAAATGTTAAAATTTCATCGATATGGACCATTTTGGGCACGTTCGACAGGTCAGGAGTCCTCGTTTTTCATCAGAAAATTAATTTTTCGCACTATACCAAAAATGATTCAAAATGTCAAATGGATCGTGCCTCATGTAGAATAACCACTTTTTAACCCCTCAGAGTGACCAAAATTGCCATTTTTACAGAGTTTTGCTTACTCAAAAGCTTCAATTTTGACCAATTTCAGGCACATAAATGACTTTAAACACACTTATTTTAGTTGAAAAATTCATAATTCACATCCAAAAGTCATTTGGAGTCAAAAGATTAAATGTTAAAATTTCATCCATATTGACCATTTTAGGAACGTTCGACAGGTCCGGAGTCATCGTTTTTCATCAGAAAGTAAATTTTTCGGACTGTACCAAAAATGATTCAAAATGTCAAATGGATCGTGCCTCATGTTGAATAACCAGTTTTTAACCCCTCAGAGTGACCAAAATTGCCATTTTTACAGAGTTTTGCTTACTCAAAAGCTTCAATTTTGACCAATTTCAGGCACATAAATGACTTTAAACACACTTATTTTAGTTGCAAAAGTCATAATTCACATCCAACAGTCGTTTGGAATCAAAAGATTAAATGTTAAAATTTCATCAATATGGACCATTTTGGGGATGTTCGACAGGTCCGGAGTCATTGTTTTTCATCAGAAAATGAATTTTTTGGACTGTACCAAAAATGATTCAAAATGTCAAATGGATCGTGCCTCATGTTGAATAACCACTTTTTAACCCCTCAGAGTGAACAAAATTGCCATTTTTACAGAGTTTTGCTTACTCAAAAGCTTCAATTTTGACAAATTTCAGGCACATAAATGACTTTAAACACACTTATTTTAGTTGAAAAAGTCATAATTCACATCCAACAGTCATTTGGAGTCAAAAGATTAAATGTTAAAATTTCATCCATATTGTCCATTTTGGGAACGTTCGACAGGTCCACAGTCATCGTTTTTCATCAGAAAATTATTTTTTGGACTGTACCAAAAATTATTCAAAATGTCAAATGGATCGTGCCTCATGTTGAATAACCACTTTTTATTCCCTCAGAGTGACCAAAATTGCCATTTTTACAGAGTTTTGCTTACTCAAAAGCTTCAATTTTGACTAATTTCAGGCACATAAATGACTTTAAACATACTTATTTTAGTTGAAAAAGTCATGATTCACATCCAACAGTCATTTGGAGTCACAAGATTAAATGTTAAAATTTCATCCATATTGACCATTTTGGGAACGTTCGACAGGTCCGGAGTCATCGTTTTTCATCAGAAAAATAATTTTTCGGACTCTACCAAAAATGATTCAAAATGTCAAATGGATCGTGCCTCATGTTGAATAACCACTTTATAACCCCTCAGAGTGACCAAAATTGCCATTTTTACAGAGTTTTGCTTACTCAAAAGCTTCAATTTTGACCAATTTCAGGCACATAAATGACTTTAAACACACTTATTTTAGTTGAAAAAGTCATAACTCACATCCAACAGTCATTTGGAGTCAAAAGATTAAATGTTAAAATTTCATCCATATTGACCATTTTGGGAACGTTCGACAGGTCCGGAGTCATCGTTTTTCATCAGAAAATAAATTTTTCGGACTGTACCAAAAATGATTCAAAATGTCAAATGGATCGTGCCTCATGTTGAATAACCACTTTTTAACCCCTCAGAGTGACCAAAATTGCCATTTTTACAGAGTTTTGCTTACTCAAAAGCTTCAATTTTGACCAGTTTCAGGCACATAAATGACTTTAAACACACTTATTTTAGTTGAAAAAGTCTGAATTTACATCCAACAGTCGTTGGAGTCAAAAGATTAAATGTTAAAATTTCATCGATACGGACCATTTTGGGGACGTTCGAAAGGTCCGGAGTCATCATTTTTCATCAGAAAAATAATTTTTAATACTGTACCAAAAATATTTCAAAATGTCAAATGGATCGTGCCTCATGTTGAATAACCACTTTTTTACCCCTCAGAGTGACCAAAATTGCCATTTTTACAGAGTTTTGCTTACTCAAAAGCTTAAATTTTAACCAATTTCAGGCACATAAATGACTTTAAACACACTTATTTTAATTGAAAAAGTCATAATTCACATCCAACAGTCGTCTGGAGTCAAAAGATTAAATGTTAAAATTTCATCGATATGGACCATTTTGGGCACCTTCGACAGGTCCGGAGTCATTGTTTTTCATCAGAAAATTAATTTTTCGGACTATACCAAAAATGATTCAAAATGTCAAATGGATCGTGCCTCATGTTGAATAACCACTTTTTAACCCCTCAGAGTGACCAAAATTGCCATTTTTACAGAGTTTTGCTTACTCAAAAGCTTCAATTTTGACCAATTTCAGGCACATAAATGACTTTAAACACACTTATTTTAGTTGAAAAAGTCATAATTCACATCCAACAGTCGTTTGGAATCAAAAGATTAAATGTTAAAATTTCATCAATATGGACCATTTTGGGGATGTTCGACAGGTCCGGAGTCATCGTTTTTCATCAGAAAATGAATTTTTGGGACTGTACCAAAAATGATTCAAAATGTCAAATGGATCGTGCCTCATGTTGAATAACCACTTTTTTACCCCTCAGAGTGACCAAAATTGCCATTTTTACAGAGTTTTGCTTACTCAAAAGCTTAAATTTTAACCAATTTCAGGCACATAAATGACTTTAAACACACTTATTTTAATTGAAAAAGTCATAATTCACATCCAACAGTCGTCTGGAGTCAAAAGATTAAATGTTAAAATTTCATCGATATGGACCATTTTGGGCACCTTCGACAGGTCAGGAGTCCTCGTTTTTCATCAGAAAATTAATTTTTCGCACTATACCAAAAATGATTCAAAATGTCAAATGGATCGTGCCTCATGTTGAATAACCACTTTTTAACCCCTCAGAGTGACCAAAATTGCCATTTTTACAGAGTTTTGCTTACTCAAAAGCTTCAATTTT